>NC_056725.1:916754426-916856926 GCF_019279795.1 Protopterus annectens | reverse complement strand
TTATGAGCGGCCCGGGATGTATGTAATATTCCAAAATGGGCAGAGCTTACGCCCAATCCCTAAGAGAAAAACCACTGGACAGAACATAAACCATTGGGGAACAAATAGGGACAGAAAGCACATATTCCACTTACAACCTTAGAAAGCTGATAGAATAATAGGCATGCATTAGCATGACTCGGCTGAAGGATGTGGGGTCCTAAATCCAATTACTTGTCTGTATGTAATGGTGTCAGTTCCCAGGTACTTGTCAGCCAGGTGCAGATTGTAAACGGAATACACCAATAGTATGAAGCAAACTCTGGACAGGCCATGGATTATGTACAGTCGACCGGCATGCTTATGCCTAATGGGCAGCCATTCCCGATATGGGTACCACCGCAGCACAGTCCAGTTTAAATGTTTAAATTGCTAAGTACTATTTGACCATATGTGTCGTTGCATAACTCACTACACAACACCTATAAACACATGGACGTAACACCCGACTGTAGGCATGTAAGCCGATGTAATAGGCATCACAAGGTATTATTGTAGTCTTCACCCCCACCCAGGGCTTTGAGTGTCAGATGCAAACACCAAATGAAGTGCATTTGCAAGTGTGGGAGCGAGCGGGTGTAAGTCTGTTTTGCTGCCGGTATGCGAGTATCACACTGGCGAAGCAATGCAGAGGCTAGCTGAGTGTAAGAAACTGTAACTGGAGGTTAGCATTGCTTAGCTACTCACAAACTCACGCACACCTGCTCACAACTGCTTTAAAGTGCCTTAATCACTCTGTACCCAACAACTCATGTTCTGGCCAGCAACAAAATAAACAGCCTCTGCAAGACTAGAACTCAGGACCCTGTACATCACAGTTACAGTAGTTAACCACTGTGCCATGATAGCAAAACATATAAAGGAGGTATCAGCAAACTAATCCTCACCACAGAGAAATCAAATCAAACATGTGAACTGAATCTATGTACAGTGTAATGTTCTATAACCTGCCACAGACCATAAATATGTGACTTGAACTAACTACTGCAGTAAGCATAGAGTTGAGGTGTTACTGTAATAAAGATATGAAGTCCCCAGGACCCCATACAGTGTATGTACACATGAATCACAGATACCAGACACATATATAACCTGTAATGAATAAGACATCAATACAATATGCCCACAACCTGAAGTAAGCAGGTGTGCTCATAGCTTAGCCTTTTCGAAACTGGCCATGTCAGAAAAGTGCGGGAATCTGGTCCTACTTAAACCAAAGAGGTGGGAATATGGCTCATAACTGGTTGAAGCATCCCCCAGCAGGCAGAATGGCTGAAGTGGGAGAAGGAACTCGCTTTACAGTGCAGCGCCGGAGCATCCAGGAGTCCAAATTCATGGTGTGGCTCCTGGTAAAGCACCATGACAGTAGACTACTGCAGGGCCAGTACCAGGGCTTGCAGTACAAAATGGAGGCCTGGGACAGTCTCGCCTATGACCTCACTAGTGCCACAAGTATCCCCTGGACTGGTGAGCAGGTCAGGCACCACCATGCAGACCTGAAGCGGCGGAGGGTTGATGTCCTGGAACAGTGGATCTAGGAAGCAAGGCAGATGCAGAATGCCCCAGAACTAAGTACTCCTTCCACTACGTAGTTTATAATTGCCTAGCTTGTGTATACTATGGATAGGTATGGCTAAATATCACTGAACGTCTGACAGCTGCAGATGAGCGTGCTGTGAACCAGCAAGCCTATGATGCTAGGCTGCAAAGGATGCAGCGTGAGGCAGGTTAGTAAATAACCTGCATGTACTGTCATAAAGAAATGTAAGAGCCTCAGAAAGTGTTGTACCAGTATACAGAATTGTGTAATATGCTGCATATAAAGGTGTAACCCCTGCATTGCTTCTCTTTACTCCGCAGTCATATGTTGTTGAACTGTTGCAGTTATTAAATAGCACATTTGTAGTAAGCAGTGTTACCCACACTGTGGTATGCAGATAAAATGTGCATGAAGTGCTGTATAACAATGTTGGAAGTGCAAACAGGTCAGTCATATTAGACTAAATACATTGCAAAGCTTCACAACAATTGCCTGATAGCATAGTGTATAGTGATCTTAACTGTAATGCTTTTGTCACACACAGCAGAGCTTTGGATCCCAGGAGTGCCAGTGAGTTGTATGCATAATCATTCCACATAACTGCCCACGGTTTGTTAGAATGTTCAGAGAGAAAGTTGTATGCATATATACACTTAACAACTGTACAGATTATGCTAGAATGCTTAAAGAGAAAATGGTATGCATATTCATACCCCTCAACTGTTCCAATCTGCCCAGTATGTCCTGAAAAATGGCCCACATCACCTGCCTTTTGCCCTGTTCCCCTGACAAATTAGCATGATGATCCAAGAAATGTAGGCAGCTGTAAATGACATAACTGATAGTCAGACTTATACATAGTCAGAGAATGTACATGCAAACATACCTGTCATCTCAGCATCTCACCCAATGTGTACGACAGCAGTCAGCAGTCTCAAAACATGTTGCATTACACCTGCATCTTGTCAAGCCTGTATGTAGGACACAGGTCCCGTACATACTAATCTACAAACATACCATTGTATAATATAACACCATTGGGTAGTGTAATAATATATGTAAGGGACAGACCACTGCAGTGACTATGAATGTTGTGGAAACTGCAAAGATGCATTAGTTGTTAATTGAACTCTCTCACCCCTACCATATATGTAAAAATAACCGATTTACACAACTCATTTGGTATGTCTACACTCCTAACCTTTGTTGGGACATATGTCCTATTTCTTTGTAAATATTCACATCTGTTTCTATGCGTGTGCCATGTTAAAATACTCCCATATCGGTGTCCTGTTGCCATCAATGAAACCTGCATGTTGTTGTAATGGCCACTGTTTACTCATATATGCATGTGTTCTGCCTGCTCTGCACCTATTTTATATCTGGTGCCCTGGGTAATGGGAATACCTATGCATGCTGTTATAACTAATCATGAATGCTGTTGACTACTACTAACCGATATCTTCCTTAAACATGCTACAACATAGCTCATATGGGAAGGCCGGTCCCAGCGGACCCACCTGTCCCACCTCAGCTGGCCATGGCAGCCTGGGACCTCCTCGTCCATTGGCCCTGCATCACCTTTGGGTGGAACTGCCGCAAGGGATCTGGCTCGCCCCCCCCCCCCGGGAGTGGGAGCAGACAGGAACCTGTCACTCGTAGTACTGTCTGAGCCGTGGTGCATAAGGAGCTCGACAGTGAGATTTGAGACTGCCTATGCCAGCTTAAGGGCTGAGTGGCACAACTAGAGGGTGAGCCTGCCCCTCCTACACAGCCCCCAGTGCAGCCACCTTCTGGGCTGTGAAGGTGCAGTGGTGACTGCCCATGGGTGGGGACCTCAGTCCCACTGTTTCCATTTGTGGGCTCATGGGCTCGCAACTTCCAAACACCCCTCTCCATCCAAGGTGTTTCTCCCACATGTGTCATATACCGCCCCTGTACGCATCTTGTTTGTCTTGTCTGTCATCCTACCCAACTTATCCTCCCTGATCATACCTACTCTCCTTCCCCAACATCCCACTCTCACCTAAAAATAAAAGAAAAAAAGGGCAATCTGTTCCCGCAAAAAAAGCACGCCCCATACATAGCTGTCTATTTCACACATGTGTCCACTGGACAGATGCAAACGTTTCTAATTGGCATCACAACATACTATTGTTGTTCTCACTCCTCTCTCAGGGTTGTGAGTGTCCAAATATACCGCCGCATATATTGCATATGTTCAGCCGTTGCTGTAGAAGAAATGGACAGCTATGTAACCACTGCTTACCGTCGCGGAAACCCGTGCACACCCGCTCACAACTGCTTAAAAGTGCCTTAATCACTCCATATCCAATGGCCCTTGTTCTGCCCAGCAACAAAATAAACGGCCTCTGCAAGGCTCAAAACCAGTACCCTGCACACCACAGCCAATGTGATTTACCACTAAGCCATGGCAGATATACAGACATTGGATGTCATCACAAACATAGCATCCAGCACAGTCATTCAACAGTATAGGAAATGTATTCCATTATGTAGATGTATGTGTGTGTGTTTATGTCCATATATATATATATATATATATATATATATATATATATATATATATATATATATATATATACATATATAGAGATATATATATAGATATGTTAAGAGCATACCATGTGACAGCAAAGCAGTAAAAAAGAATGAAAAGGGAAACACCAGCAACTCCTGTATTATGTAGTAGTGTTGTCCTATGTAATATCAAGACTCCCTCAGACAGAGATGTGTCATTAATACACGCAAACATTTGTACATTGCCCAAATCCATTACTTTGAGCATTTCATGTACATTAACAAAACAGTTCCTGTCCAATCATTATGTGAGAACAGTACTCTTGCAAGGTGTTGTGTGCAACATCATCATCATTAAAAAGTTAAATGGGGTAACCATAGAGGGATCGATAGTGTTGTGTGTACAATGGGGTCATCTGCATCATGTGTACCTGGAACCTTTAGGAGTCGTGCGCATACCAGGATTGTGTGCCTGAGAGAGGGGTGAGAAAAACAGTAGTATGTTGTGATGCAAGTTAAAAAGGTTACATGTGTCCAGTGGACACGTGTGTGAAATGGACAGCTATGTATGGGGCAGGTGTTGTTCCGGGAACAGATTGGCCTTTTGTTTCCATTTTCATAAGGTGAGACTGGGATGTTGGGGAAGGAGTGTAGGTATGCTCATGGAGGATAGGTTGGGTAGGATGACAGACAACACAGAATACAGGGATGGTATATGACACATGCGGGCGGGTACACCTTGGATGGGGAGGGGTGTTTGGCAGTCACAAGCCCATGAGCCCCCAAATGGAAACAGTGGGATAGAGGTCACCATCCATGGGCAGCCACCACTGCACCTTCACAGCTGCAAAGGAGGCTGTGCTGCGAGCTGTCTAGGAGGGGCAGTCTCACCCTTTAGATGTGACACTCTGCCCTCGAGCTGGCGTAGCTGGCCTCGAAACCTCTTATTGAGCCCCCTCCATACGATGGCCTGGACTGTACGATGGCTGATAAGTTCCTGTCTGGACCTGCTCCCAGGGGGGCAAGACCCATCCTCACTGGTGGTTCCACCAGAAGGTGGTGCAGAGCCAACAGAGATGGAGGTCCAAGGCTGGGCCCCAGACATGCTGGTGCCTAGTGCCATAGCCAGCTGAAGTGGAACAGGTGGTTCCGCAGGGAGCTCCAATCCCATACAGCCTATGGTGTTGCAGTTTTAACACAGATAAGGCTTAGTAATAGTCAACAGCATTCAGGATTACTTATAACAGCATGCATAGATATTACCATCAACCCAACACAACAGATGTCATACATTTGCAGAGGGAGCACAACACATGCATATATACTGCATGACATCTGTCCAAAGTGTAGATGATTTGTGACTGCAGCTATGAACAGTGGCCCGCTATTGGCATGTCACTGTGATAACCTCAGACAGTGACTGTCATGCCACTGTTTCATGTGGCGTATGTCCAATCAGGGATGCGATGGCAGTAACTCTCATCACTATCACCATGTACTGACTGCAATCCTCACACTATGCTTCTGCAGTTCACAGATGTGTGTTCTCTGAGTAACACAAGAAACAAATGGTTCCACAAGCTGACCAGTCCACAGATGACCCTACTGATGGGGGTTTCTTCACAAACAGAGCACTGTCTTGTCAGCTATTAAAACATGCAGACTAGCCATTACCACACACAACTTGTTAAATTGGCAGTAGTCTGAATGAAGCATAGCTACACCTACATGCTGTATTCATGTCTGGCACATCACCCTCCTGTCTTTAGGCTATTTTCCACTGTGTATGTCATTTGAGGACTATCCAGATTTCATCTGTGATGCTGTTTACCAAACCCCAGATCCAGGTTCCACTCACGGCGACTGTCATGGGCAAACACCAACATGATGTCACTAGATATTGTACTGTGTTTCCATGCAATTGGCTATGGGAATGTCACCACAGCTGTTCCACATGCAATCAGCTGGAGGGGGACTGCAATAGGTGCAGAGGCCATCACCTGATCATGACCATCACTTACAAAACACAAGCTGCTGCTGAGCAGGTGTACATCTCCACATCCACCAAAGAGTGTGTGTGAGGGACAGACAGAGGCAAAGTACATCAGAGAAGGGCTGGGAGACGAAAACCTAAGCATCATCTGTCACACACCTACCGGTACAGGGGTTCAAACCCCTGACTGACTCGCCATTACTATAACAAGTGCAACTCCATGTGCCACATAGTTGACATATTGGTGTGTTGTAAGAACATACATGTGTGCTGGTGAGCGACATCTACAACAGAGATATAGTACACATACATTATGTGTAGCACACATGGCTGTCCATTTTCAACACAAACACACTCTCTAAGGGACTCAGACACATTGGCACACTTTGGCAGGCTCACAAATACACTTCTTAACTACATAGTTTATAGGTTCATAGGTTAGTACTATGCTAACTGCCCTTGTGAGCCATTGTAAGCCTAGCCAATTATCCCTTGGGAGACTCAAACCCTGCACCTTGTGTTTTTAAGGCAAACACCTTAACCATTAGGCCACCTTGCCACACTACAGTAATGCACAGGTATTACATGCACCACAGGGGTTATCCTGAGGTTCTATGGGCTGGGCATGTGAACGTGTCTGACATCAGTCAGTATGCCAATGGGAGTTATACTGGGTGTGACTCTGATTGGGAACATCATACCCCACACGGAGACAGAAGGTGCCAGTACTGACATGCATGTGTGCATTGCTTCATGGATGTGTAGTGGTTGGCTATGCAAGATGGCTGAACAAGGCTGGGTGAGGGGTAATCCTTGGCATCAGGCCACCTGACAATGGTCTGCAGTGTGGTTCAGGGGTGTAGTGTCTGCAATGTCCCACACAGATGGGCATTGTATTAACTGTTCTGTTATCCTGGTTACCATTGTGTGTGGCCATTGCTTTGCAATGCATGCCATGTCTGTGTTTGATAGTTCTTGACTTGGACATTGCCTGGGATGTGCACGTCCCACTTTAATGTACAGTGACATGTTTAAGTATACCTGGTTTGCCTGGAACATGTGTACACAGACTGTTATCATCAGATGTGCCAATCCTGGCCTGGTGTGTCAGGACTTGCTAATAGACAACAGGTTGACCCCAGCACATGCATTGATAGCAAGATACAGGTATTCCCTGGTGTCAGTGACATCTGTCCATACAGGGTATGTGTATAAGTCATTGTATGTCCTTTGTGAATCACATTTGATGGCACCACATATGTTGCAGCCGTCCAGTGGGGAACATAGTGAAGGCGCATTGTCTGCAATTATGTGCCTATTGTACTGGTGGACAGGGTGCCATGCCCTCTGCAGCCCACTGCATTCACACCATGCCTACTATCTGTCAACAATGTGCAGGGTACTAGCAACATAGCAGGATTTTCTGGGCAATTGTGTTTGTGTATGACACATGGGTTCAGACCATATTCTGGGTAATAGTAGGGTTGCTTACTTTGTTCACCAGGCCTTTTGTCAGATGTAGGGGTATGGCTTGCCAACACAGTCTCTTGGCTGATTGAAATCTGTAATCCTCGTGAGGTGGACATTGTGACATATAATATGGCCACCATATAGGAAAACTACAAAACCCACTCCTCAATATGTCCAGTGGTTAGACACTTAAAGCCACCTCCACACAGGCTCTGACTGTCAAACACACACAAATACACACACACACACACACACACACCTGCCATGTCTTGGAATAGAACTCCTACCTAGCTAGTTTATCACACTACAGCATTATGCAGTTATAGCACATGTTACGGAGATTACTGGGCTACCCTATCCCCAAAGGTGTATTTCACAAGGAGTGACATCAGCAGGTTTACCAAAGTAGGGCATTTCAGGTTCCTGCAAGTGAGTAGCCCAAAATGCATCGCTCACAAAGCAGACAGTTAGACACACACAACACATCCACAACTGACATGTGTGAGTATAGAACCCATGACCAAGATCTATATCATAATACTGCATGGAAATGTTATAGGATGCACCACAATGAGTACTAGGAAACTCATTCCCCAGAGGTGTATTTGACAAGGAATTACATCAGCAGGATCATCAATGTAAGGCATTGTAAATGTCCTGCGAGTAAGTAGGCTATAATACATTGCTCCCTACACAGACATTGAAACTCACAGAAAATATACATAACTGCAATGGTTGTGGATGGAACCCTACCACAGTTCTAAATCATACTCCAGCAGTATGCAGTTACCTGATGCACAGAGATTACTGGGGTACAGCAGTCCCAGAGGTGTATTTCTAGGTGGGTGACATCAGCACTCTTGCCATAGTTGAGTATGTGAATTGTAAGGAGTGTGCATACTCTAAAAAGCATTGTTCCCTTCTCAAGTAGACAGACACACAGTTGGCAAGTCTCGGATTAGAACACCTACCAGACTAGTTTATCACACTACAGCATTATGCAGTTACAAGACGCGCTACAGAAATTACTGTGTTACAGCAACCCCACCAAGTTAGTTTATCACACTACAGCATTACACAGTTATAGGATGCACTACAGAAATTACTGGGTTATAATAGTCCCAGAGGTGTATTTCTAGGTGGGTGACATCAGCACCCTTGCCAAAGCTGAGTATGTGAACTGTAAGGAGTGTGCATACTCTAAAAAGAATTGTCCCCTACTCAGGCAGACAAATACACACAGATGGTAAATCTGGGATTAGAACACCTACCAAACTAGTTTATCACACTACAGCATTATGCAGTTACAAGATGCGCTACAGAAATTACAGTGTTAGAGCACTCCCAGAGGTGTATTTCTAGGAGGGTGACATCAGCACCCTTGCCAAAGTTGAGTATGTGAATTGTAAGGAGTGTGCATACTCTAAAAAGCATTGTTTGTTTCTCAGGAAGAAGACACACACACAGTTGGCAAGTCTGGGATTAGAATACCCACCAAACTAGTTTATCACACTATAGCATTCCACAGTTACAGGACACACTACAGAGATTACTGGGTTACAGCAGTTCCAGAGGTGTATTTCGAGGTGGGTGACATCAGCAGGATTGCCAAAGAAGGGCATTTCAAGTATACTGCGAGTTGTACGTCTTTTACCTGTGTGTACCACTGCTTACTGTCACAAAGACACATTTAAATCTGCTTACAACTGATTAAAAGTGTCTTATTCAGTCCTAAATGACATTATCATATACCCTTGCAGGTCTTAATTCCTGGACCATGCACACCAAATCAGCGGACTTCCCACTAACCATGTGGGTTGTATACATGTTTTATGGATTTTATAATACACATTTTACTACAGGTATTCCACAGTACTGAAACAAATGGGATAGTCACTTTGTGTACATATGTACAATACCCTTGAATGAACTGTACTCTGTGAAACAACATAGACAAGTCTACATATGTACAACTGTTATAACTAAATACTAAATACATATATGCATTTACAGGATGTGTATATATATATATATATATATATACACACACACACACACACACACACACACACATATATATATATATATATATATATATATATATATATATATATATATATATGCATATACACAGACACAGCTATAGCCATATATATAAACATGTCTTAACACCCTTTGTGACACAGAAGGGTTCCAAAGAAATTGGCGTGTACACAAAACATAGGCAACTCTTGTGTTATAACATTTAAATCTTAATCAGTTCACCAGAGAAGGGATGGTTGTTTTGTATGGTTGTGTATGTGGAATTTGGGTTGGGGAATGATGGCTAAGGAAATATACCCCAGAGATTGTGAAGTTTGGGTGGGGGAATGATGGGTATTGACATACACCCCAGGGACCACATCTATGTCACTGCTCATCACTGGCACAGGAAAATAACATACCCAACAGTAGTCATTCTTGACTGTCAATTATTTTCTATTCCTAACTATGTAATAATTTGTAGACTCCACTCACCACAGATGACTACCATGTTGTGCAGCATGTTAAAAGACATAACACATGCGTATGCCTGGCTACAGGGTAGTCACACAGACACACACAAACAGACACACTTGCCAGTAGTGTGCTTAGAAGTCTTGCATATGTAAAGGCAACTAGTAGAGTGGTATGCAGTTGGGGTATGTGCCACAGAGCCTATACAATTACACTTACTCTGATTCTGTTTCTGAGGTGGGTGACATCACACGACTGATTACTTGCAGTGGGGAGAGAAGAAAATGGTGGTTTAGCAGATGACAAGGGTAAAGGCCAGTGCAAAATGTGGTTTCTCTTTGGAAAGCAGTAAAACCCACTGCCATGACAGGATGCAGACACAAATACACACACACAACTACACTCAACCATTTGCTAACACACAAACACACACACACACACACACACACACACACACACACACACACACACACACACACACACACACACACACACACACACACACACACAGGCATTTGCTGACACACACATACACAGTTGCCAGTGGTGGGATCAGAACTCCTGCCTATCTACAGATCACTATTACAGTACTACGCAGTTACGAGATGTGTTACAGAAATTACACATTTCAAGGCAGTCAGAATGCCCTTCTAAGATTGAGGACATCAACAGGGATACTGACAGTTAAGATGTACATTGCTGTAAACCTGTGTGCTTAAAGTAGGATTCCATTACAACCTGTATGCACAAACAATACACATCATTTGCAGGTAAGACAGGCCTGAGAGGTATAGTTGTAGCACATCAAGCCCTGAACTGGAGTATGTCCATCTGTGGAATGGGCAACTACTATCACTATACAAGGTTACAGTGGTCATGCTCATACCCATAGAATCACAGAACTTGTTCGGATGCATTGACTCCAATTACACAAGGTCACAGTGGGAATGCTCATACACTTAGTAGCACATGGCCGTTTGGGATGCACTATGACTACAACTACACAAGGTTATACTCCTGCCTATCTACAGGTCGCTATTTCAGTACTATGCAGTTACAAGATGCGCCACAGTGATTACACATTTCAAGGCAGTCAGAATGCCCTACTAAGATTGAGGAAAACAATAGGAATACTGACAGTGAAGATGTGCATAGCTGTAAACCTGTGTGTTTAAAGTAGGAGTCCATTACAACCGGTATGCACAAACAAGACACATGATCTGCAGGTAAGACATAGGTAGGCCTGAGAGGTATGGTTGTAGTACAACAAGTCCTGAACTGGAGTATGCCCATCTGTGGAATGGACAACTACTATCACTATACAGGGTTACAGTGGTCATGCTCATACACATAGAATCACAGGACTTGTTTGGATGCATTGACTACAATTACACAAGGTGACAGTGGGCATGCTCATACACTTAGTAGCAAGGGCCGTTTGGGATGCACTATGACTACAACTACACAAGGTTATACTGGGCATGCTCATACACCTAGAAACAAAGGGCTTGTTTGGATGCACTGGCTCAAATTACACAAGGTGGCAGTGGGTATGCTCATACACTTAGTAGCACAGGGCTGTTTGGGATGCACTCTGATTCTAAATACAGAAGGCCACAGTCTGCATGCTCATACACTTAGATGTACAGAACATGTTGTAATGGAGTCCTATTGTAAACACACAGGTTTACAGCTATGTACATCTTAACTGTTGTATATATGCACATCATACAGGTTTACTCCCAGATACCTGTATGTGGCCCATAAATGATATATCTGGTATGTGCTGTGTGATACACATGCATACATGTACATGAAGTACTGCCATATATATATGGGAAGTATACATAATCATGCATGTGTGGAAGTCACAGACAATAGGTTAACTGGGACAGACAGGTGGATGCTAACTACAGCATATGTCACACACATTGCTGCCCTGAAAGGCATACATTGATATCAGGTTGTGGACAGTGGCATTATACTTGGAACAGTGGCATGTGCAAGCATAATATGTGAGCCCCATTGTCTAATGGTACTGAGGTGCAGGTGTCAAGATGACCTCTCCTGGCTGTGTTAATAGTTGTCATTATTAGCAGGACCTCTCCACTAAGTATATCTGATATTGGTCATCTACACAACGTCTGCTGCTGTTTGTCACCTTAGATGTAGCATTTGATACCAAGCACAATACTGCCACTCGCAATGATATCATGGTATCACTGGCAACTGCTTGACCAAAACAATGAGCCAATGTCCTGCTTTAATTATGATGTTGTCCAGTGTCTGTCATTCCGGGATGTCATGACTGAAAGAAGAAAAGCCTTTGTCACAGAGCACATGCATCCATGATTCAAGGGAGTGTGGATAATACCTAGGTCACATTTACCCATATAGTGGCATTCCAAGGCAAAGGTCCTAAATACAGAAGTCACACTCTGACAATTACAAGACAATTGCATTGGATGCTTATGCTAACCAGTGCTAGATGTGTGGCTTTTTAATACATTTGCTCAATGTAGAACCTACAATGGGGAATACTGACATCTGTGCAGTGAGGAACACCTGGCTGAATGCTCTGTAGTGCACAATAGCACTACCACCATATAACTCAGATCCAGACATGTGGGCCATAACACTGGTATGGACCACTCCAGGTGGTGTTGTTCACATATTCATAAAGGCTACTCACAAGTAAAGACCACTACTCCAACATAATTCATCACAGATGAGTCAGGTACAGGTGACAGTGGCAAAAGCTGCAGTCTTGGTTGTATCCACATATACATCCACCACCATGTCCTCAGACTACCAACACACATCCATACATGTGGTATGAAATAGTATGGTAGAACACCAAATAACCTTCACTGGTGGACTGTACCTAGCCCTATATCAACTGTGCAAAGTACCCATGTACTGACACAGTTGCATAATGTGTTATGCAATGCAATAATACCACTGTTTGTAACCAGGTCAGTTGTACACATACCAGGGTCCCTCGGATGTTGTCAGCATTAACACAGTTGACTGTTGCTGTACACCAGTAAACAACACCCTCGTGGTTGGATATGACCTAGATGTATCTGCCCTGGATATGTACATCCCACACTAATACAACATAAATGAAAATACCATAGCTGTTGTCCTTTGTACATACAGGTGGCTACATTCATTACACACATGCACATGGAAGATAGGTCCATGTCTGCTGAATGCTAACAGTACATAAGATTTGATATCTAAGTTGACAGAGGTAATATTCCCTCTCTACTGGTCACCCATGACACCTATCATATCATACAACAACCCATGTGGCATGTATGTCATTAGACATGTTCACCAAATGCAATGCCTACAAACATACCCAAATAACAGGATTATAGGACCCACACACGTAACCTGTATGTTCCTGAGTAGTTACAGGTGATATGTCCATGACATGTGCAGCCATGTGTGCCCACAGCTCCTACATATACCCCATGTCAACAATTGCAAGCCATGCATGCTGTGTGCTGTCTGGACATTAACCTTATCACCACAATAGCCAGAAGATGCTGGGGTGAGTTGTTTACAAGCCACAGACCTCACACATGCTTCAATAAGTGTAATGCCTATCTCAAACAGAGCACACTGTTGGCACTCTTCCAGTAATCATTAGGTGTGTGTGGCAAATATGATGTGCTAAATGTTGACCATTACAGTGCCCTGGCTTCACAGTGGAACTGTCAACTAACAGTTTGTAGGATCATGACATGGAATATTGCTGTGTGTGTGTCTTGCTGATGTGCTGTTGGCATAAATGTACACTTGGCTACTCAGGGAAGGTGGTTGTGTGTCCTACCAGTATATGAATACAACATCCATTATGGTGTAATGCTCAGCTAGGTTTCACACATGGTGTGGGGAAGGTGTGGAATGTATCCTCTTGACCTGTTAGTCCACTTACTGATGGAGACTGCATATGTGTACATATACTGATGTGCGTTTAGATTCCATGCATGTGCTGTGTCTGATGTTTGAAGGTCACTGTTGTCTTAGTACATCATGCAGTTGCAATGCAGCCTCAACATTGCCAACTGTATATGGTGATATGCTCAAAGTACAGTAAGCTGTACTTTAGGTATGGACAGATGTTTGGACATAACTAATACGTGGTGGGGCTACTTTGCAGATGAATGATTACTGAGGACACCTCACAGGTGTGTTACAAGCATTCCTACAATAACCTGTGTAACTGCTAAGCTATGGTTTTGTTAATTGAAGGGGAAGACACACAACATAGAATGCAGTAAGGGTGACACCGAAGGCAAATCTCTTGACATTTGGAACAGTAACACCTCCCCCTGTGCATATATTGTGCATATATCAGCACAGTTGGCAAAGGGAAGAGTTAGTACACTTTGTAGCACATGTGATAGTGCTGTCACTCTGTAATACCTATCATGAGATAGGCAGGTATTTGAATCACAGTATTGGCACATGTGGGTGTGTGTGTGTCCATATATGTCACGTATGGTGGGGACTACATCCCAAATGTTTTCACTCTCCTGTACACTGTTGTAGACATCTGTACAGAGTGAACTATAGAAAGCAAGACATAGGCAGGTGTTTGAATCTCACACATGTCAAGTATCTGTATGTGTGTGACATAGCTGTATATCTTTGTGAATGCCGCAGTGTGTGTGTGTGTGTGTGTGTGTGTGTGTGTGTGTGTGTGTGTGTGTGTGTGTGTGTGTGTGTGTGTGTGTGTGTGTGTGTGTGTGTGTGTGTGTATGTATGGCTGTCCAGTCCCCGGAGTGAGGCTGAATTTTACCATAGTAATATGATAAGACCCCCTCCCCCCAT
This sequence comes from Protopterus annectens, assembly GCF_019279795.1. Lineage (NCBI taxonomy): Eukaryota > Metazoa > Chordata > Ceratodontiformes > Protopteridae > Protopterus > Protopterus annectens. The sequence goes on along the minus strand of NC_056725.1, from coordinate 916,841,999 downwards.
CCACTCAATCTAGTATCCCTGTTGATGTCATCAATCTTAGAAGGGCATTCTAACAGCCTGTAAACATGTACGTCCTGGGGTGAGGCTTGTTGTTACATAGCCTGCTGATGAACCCCCCTGCTCACATACACTCACCGCAATTTAGTATTCCTGTTGATGTCTTCGATCTTAGGCCATTCTGACTACCTGTACATGTATAATCTCTGTGACACGTCTTGTAATTGCGTAGTACTATAATGATGATTTGCACATAGGCAGGGGATTTCATCCCAACACTGGCAACAGTGTGCATGTGTCAGAGTGTGGTAACTGTGTCTGTGAATCCCTGAGTGTGTGTGTGTGTGTGTATTACTGTGTCTGTGCATCCCTGAGTGTTTGGGTGTGTATGTGTATGCATCCTGTCATGAGAGCGGGTATTACTGCTTCCCAATGAGAAGCCACTTTTTCCACTGGCCTTTACCCTTGCCATCTGCTAAACCATTCTTTTACCTCTTCCCTGCTCCAGGTAACTATACCTGTGATGTCACCCACTATGGATGTGATGGCTCTGGCCACAGTAGCTTTCTACCCAGCTATCATGCTCTTGGATCATTAGATCAGTAAAAATGTTTGAATCTTGGGAGATTATAACTGTGATGTGGAAGCTACAAAGTGCATGCAGGTATTGTCATACAGACCTGTGAGTAGTCTACATTTACATATGGGACACTAAATGCAAACAGTGACATCCCACAGCACAAGCAATTACACCTGAAAGAGGAAGGCAGAACATCAAGATCAACATGCAGTTACTGTTGTTACACATGATACATACTGTCAAAAGTACAAAATGCATTCTAAAACTGTAGTACATGGTATGTCTGCTGCCTGTCAACACTACTCAACAATTGAAATCTACTATTGTCTTCCTAGTATGTTCACCCTGTGCATCAGACCGTATGAGCATGTCCCTGCACCAATGGTGTGGATGACAGGGATGCAGCACAGACATCATCATATGCACAGGGTGATAATGTCTGCCAGAGGCCTAGGCTTCACCATTGGATGATATCATGTGTGTGGGTTAGGGCATTTGATCTCATTGGGCATGTGTGGAAGATGTGTGTGTGTGTGTGTGTGTGTGTGTGTGTGTGTGTGTGTGTGTGTGTGTGTGTGTGTGTGTGTGTGTGTGTGTGTGTGTTGAGGTTCCCTACATTTGTTTCTGGTGTGTGTGTGTATGTATGCACACAGGTCTGGCATGTGGCTGGCCTACATAGGGTATTATTGACCGCTGCAGACTGTACAGGGCAGGTTTTGCAGTTCGCGGTGTCCAGGCATGGCCATGTCACCTGCACCTGCCAGGGGTTGCACGGGCACTACCAGGCAGAGGTCCAGATTGGGTACTGTCTGATGACACATCCACTGGAACCATGTCCCTGTTGGGACCATCCAGGACCACGTGCACGTGGCCTGCTGTGTCCTGGTGTAGACAGCACAGCACCAGCTGCACTGCTGCTGCTACCGCCACTATGGGAGCAGGCATGTGAAGTAGCATGTTCATGTAGACCTTCAACAGGTGATGTAGCTGGCCTACATCCACGTGCCCGACACCTCACTCCCACCAGATGTTCCAGCACAGACATTCCACGCTCGAGAATTGACATGCCATGGTCAAGGACTCCCACTATGTCATCCAATTGTCTATCCAAAACATCTGCAAGATGATGGTGAGCACTTGCAATTGCCTGGATGTTGTCAGTTAAAGAACGGACAGTAGCCCTCTGAAGCCTCAGACCTTCTCTGTTGTGCCATTCAGCACATGCCTATGCCTCCATTACAGCCTGAAACATGCATCTGGTGACACCAGCTGATGTGCTATGTCTTGCAGGGGCTTGTTGGCCAGAGGTCCTCCTACGAGCAGCACTGGGCACATGCCTGTGTGGGACATCACCAGTCATTTGGCTGGGATCATGGTGTGCAGGCACACCTTCCATAGTCTCCACACTTTCCTGTTCCATGCTACCACCCACCAACTGTCCTTCCTCTATGGCCATTGATGATGGGATATGTGTAAGCATGAGAACTGTGTGCGGGGATGAGGGTTATGCAGGTGGAATGGCAACCAATGGCACAGATTCAGCCCCTGATGACCCTGCCTGTGCCTCAATCTTACTTTCATCATCACTGCTAGAGTCTGTGGGGACACTAACATCAGGTGGACCACAGGAGGGAAACGAACCTACATCAACACCTGTGAGGGGCAGACAAGAACCGTACATTACAAGTTATACAGCACAGACGGACAGACACAGACAGACACAGACAGTGACACATGATATGGCACCCAATGGCATGCAACATGCATGTGATATGGCAGAAGGCATTCAGCTTAGACAAGTATAGTGGTAGTTATCATACATCCCTGAGTTTCACACAACAACATGCATGTGTTATAGCAAAAGGCATGCATCTTACACAATTATAGTAGTAGTTAGCATACATCCCTGTGTTGCACCATTTGTGTTAGTAGGTTATGCCCCAAACCTGCAACACAATGCATGCACTATTCACCGTTGCACTGCACTGCCATGTTTTGTGCAACATACCCTACATGTTAACAGACTATCGCTGACCTTTGTACATCTGCTACTGATGCCTTGTGTTGGCCACTGCCCCTATGTGTGAGGAGGACATGAGCAGAAGGGTATGTTGAGTGAATACTATGCTTGCCTGAGCCCTAGCCTGCATATCTCCCCTAAAGCAGTGCATGTCTGTTTAACATTATTCTGCTTACCCCTGAGCTGAGTCTACAGACAATGTGCATGTGGCTGTACACACATGTTTGACATGGCTGTCCCTACTTTGCAATGGTGCCACAGACCAGCACACAGGTTAACAGTACACCAGCCTGATGTGTGGCATATGGCCTTGCCAATCACATGTAGTATGATATGTCTTCTGCTGACGTGTTAATGACATGCATATATATTTAACACAATGGGGTCCTATCAAATATACAGTGAGGTAATGGTGTTTCAATGCAGAGATGTGTTATACTAACATGGACCTTCAGTTGACACAATGTTGTCAGTCCGCCCTACAGATATATAGTGAAATACTGCACATTGAGCTGATGTGCATAGCCATTGCAGGGCATCATGTGGCTTCACTATTGCTATATAGTGTGAGTTACAGACATAGTTCATAGCCATGACTGTGTTCAGATACAATACATATCTACTGTGGAATGTGACCCATGTCACTGAGGTGTATACACACTAAACCCTAATGGGGAATGTGTGACACAGGCCACTGAAGGGTATATAGATGACACCTCTGCACATCTGCAACCATATTGCTGATGCCTGGCAACTATGCCCAGACATGGCTAACTTAGCAGTATGCAGTGTCCCACATGCCATGTGTGTACCTCACACACATGAGGATCAAGCATGGCAGTGATGGCTGATACAAGCAAGGTGAATGTACTGCATCTGTGACCTGATGTGGTTGTATGTGTATGTTATGCAACACATGTATGTATTTGGATACTGTATAGGTAAATGCTTTCATGTCGTGACACACTCAAGATGATCAAGACATGTTATGTGGTGGTTTGATGCCATGGCTACACAAGCTGTGCACAGGCCTGTATGATGTTTAGTGTTTCACATCTTCAATGTCACCATTACACAAAGGCCATAGTTGTATTGTGTTGAGCCAATGTACAACAGGGTGTACGCACATGTACATCACTTCTGTGTGTGTGTTGCTTCATGTCTCTGGCCATCCTCCATGGCCATGTGTAAACATGTTTTGTCCAAGGGTTATGATGGGCATCTATTTCACATGTCAGTGTTGTCCCATATGACATACACCCATAGATGTCATATGCTCCACTGAGGACAGGGTTATGCAGACAAAGGGTGGTATGTTTGGGATGTGAGATATCATGTTTTGCAGGATAGGTAAGCAGTGCTGCAGTCAGCCCACTAAATGTCATGGACATGTCAGATAGCACATGACATTGTGTGACATTCATAGCAAGGGTATAATCCACAAGGGTGATTCCTGTGGGCTGGGCATACTCCAGCTCCAAAACATTTAGAGTATGTACACACACATATGCTCTCTGTATAGTACTGTTTGTATTCCCCACATGTGTAATGCTGATCTGTAGTACATGTCCCTTCGGTGAACCACACCTCCACCATTGTATTCACAGCTGTCCACACATCTGGCAATGACAGTTTGTAAGGTTTAGTGGAGGTGTTTTATATAGTCTTCAATTATTCTACATGGGTAACTACTGTGATGCATTGCAGGTCTGACCTGTATATATGAACAGGGCCACCATACATTATGTGTACGTGTGTTAAATGGCCACATGGCAGATAGCATGCAATTAATATGATCTGTGCATTAACAAGCCTGATAAATAATAACAATGTCACCTGCAACAGGCTGCTTTCGATGCGAAACACCAGAGGTATCTAAATAGGAGTGTCACAGCAGTAAGATCATTATCCACACCTATGTGATAGCTACAGGGTGCAATGTGCATGTTAGCACATAAGCCAGTACAATAGACTATACTATGGAGTATGCACATCTGTGCATACATAGAGTAGCAAACTATAGTATGTGGCATGTGTGCATACATGCCTTGCATATGATGTTACATTACATATTGTACAGTAACACATGTAACTATATGAAATATAGTTGTGTTATATGTGCAGTAGTGACAACTCCAGGCAACTCCAGGCTCAGTGGTTGTGAGACACCCACCTCCACAATACCAGGTAAAGCTTGTGGATGGAGTTCTGCAGGTGTCCTCAGGTTGGCCAGTAGCTCCTCGGAACATGTGAGTGGGGGCTGGGTGAGTGGCCCACCACCTGTTGCACCTAGTTCCTGGCGATTGCATTTGCATGCTGTTTCGCCCATCTAATGATGTCAGCGCAGTGTCGGTGCACCTGCTGATAGGTGCAATTGTGGCCGCCAACATCATTTACCCTCCTATGCAGTTCCTCCCACTGGGCATCTTGCTGCTGTGCATCTTTTGGCACATGGCTAAAGAGTGTTACATGGTTGTTGAGGAGGTATGGAATGAGGACCTCATCCTCCAAGTGGGTGTATGGTGGCAGCCTTGCAAGTGGCATACCTGGAAGACATAATGATGGAGGCAGGTCACAGTAACTCACAGAGAAGTACAGTAGTACAGCTGAACATACATGTGTATCACATTTATTAAGATTACAAATATGTCTTTGCAAATCTACATGACACTAACACCACTGACATATTTAACTCACACACATTTGACATGTACTGGTGATTTGATGTTATCACCATATATGTGCCTGTCAAGTGATGACATTGCAAATACACCATGTGGATGTTATCTTGATGTGGGCATGTCTGTTTGCCTGTACTGGTGTCTTTAACTATCAGCACATGCCTGGATGTGTTCACATTAATGTAATAGACCTTAATGCTGTGTAAATGTCACATATATAGTCATACACAGCCTTAAGTGACATGACCTGTGACCCTGCAGACTTGCTCATGGAAAGTTTTACATGTATGTGTTTTGCCATATACATCTTCATGGCTCTGTACAGCAGTTTAGCATCCTGCCATGTATTACATGTGTTGCACATGTGAAACACATGGGACAATGGCTAGCTTGATGGTATTTGCAGGGTTGGATATCAGCTATAGCATAGATGGTCATAGTGAACTAGTAGGCTATATGCCATGGGTCCTTTTTGAGCCTAGGCTGAAAGGTTACATAGCTGTAGCCAACAGACAGTTATGTTTCAGTGGCCAGTTCAAGCAATGCCACAGAACTGATCCACAGGGTTACTGATATATTTGCCATGTGGTCATCACACCATGTCGCAAAGAGGGGCAATGTGCAGCTTTGCTGGACAGGGATGCATAGTATGGCAGGAGTATGTAAATTGTATGGGATAGGGATCTGTCAGGCATGTTGTTATCCTTGTACTAGAAAGATGGATGTCCATGAAGTATGTGTTTATTTGAAATCAGGATGTGTAAGTGTAGCATGTCCAACATCTCCGTGTTGGACATGGCCTTTATTCAGGGTAGTCATCACGCTACATAGTGGTGCTAGGGATTGAGAAGGCCAGTGTAGGCCATCTCAACATGGCCAATAAACATTAAAGAAAATATGTGATCTATTATGGGTCACTTGAGTGTTGAGTATGGCTACACAATGATCTCTATATTCATATATGGCACCCTGTCATGATTAAGGGTGCCACTTAGTGTGGTGAAGTAAATAATCAAAGGAAAGACTACTGTCCACCTGCATCTCATACACACACAGTTTCCATTATGTTGGCCGCTGCCTAGGTGGTAGTTCATGGCTACAGGGTTTTTAACATGGGGGATGACAATGCAATACTTAGCTGTCAGATTGTGGCCATACATCACACACCACACATCTGACCTACAAAGGCCCTTCTGTATGCTGCCCGCAGCACTCATTGCTTCAACTATTGCTCCTAGTTCAGAGTCATTTGACAACTTCAATAGGCAGATACCTTTTGTGTAAGTCTGTGTGGTATAGATAACAATGAGGGGGAGTACCAGAAATTAATCCTGTAATACTGTAGCTAGAACTGGTTTGATGTGTGTGTATTAGTCAGACACCTTCTTTAGTGTAGGTTTTACCAGCAGTCCAGTTGCCAACCACTCCTGTGACATAGGAATATACTCCTAGTTTACTGAGTGTAGCTGGAACACAGTATGGGTGATGGTGTCCTAAGACCTGGCAAGGTCATGATATGCTGTGTGAATCAACCTTACTGTTATCTACATCTGTACTGACTATATCAATTAAGTTGATCAAGGTTCATGGCCTGACAGACTAGACTCAGCAGGGTAGTAGTGCACTATTTCCCATTATCAGTGGTGTCTCCCCCTTTGTTGGGTGTGATAACTGTTGATGTGCACCAGTCAGTGTGTACACAGCCTGACATGAAGCTATGATTGAACATGATGTGTATGTGGAGAGCAAAGTGTTCTGACATATGTGTAGGATACATCCTGGGATGTTGACAGGTCCCATGCAAGCTGTAAGTATGGCTTTAGAGAGTGCAGCTTGTACCTGCATAGTTGTTGTTACAGGGGCTCTGTAGTGTACATGGATATATAAATATGTGTACCTGTTGGGAGGGAGGAGAGAGTGGGTTTAGGTTATCCAAGACCCTATCTGGATGAACAGGTGCTATTTCTGTAGGTGCAGTACTTCTCATGTCATAGTGCTGTGAAGCACGGCAGGTCTTCTTGTTGCCATTACGATTCATGACACAGCTATAGAATGCTCTGTGGTTGGCCTCATAATATATGGCTGATTAGATTCACAGTAGCTTTCTGAGGTTTTATATGGTGTATCTGCATCTTACTGAGGCTGACCAGGGATCACCTCTACTCATGTGTGTTCACTCTTGCAACAGTTACTATCTTCTGTGGTACAGTATAAGGCAGGGTACCACCAGTTTGCCTTCCTTTTTGTGTTTGGTTGAATCTTGGGTCTCTTTCAATGGCACAATCACTGTACTTATGTGAGTGCTTAAAGTGCATTTCTGTAGGATTCAGCATTTGCACATGCATTGTCCATCTGCATGGGTGCCATGACAGTCACCACATTGCTTTTAAGAAGCATAACATTGGCTTTGGAGACTGACTATGTGTAGCATACTGTTAGCCCTGTTTGTGTGACTATGGTGATCCATGTCATTGGGGTTGATGAAATCCAACATGCATTGAGCACAGGTGTTGGTACATGAGTCTTCCCAGTTCATAATTGGATAGTTGAGAGTAGCCATTATTATGGTTTTCTATCTCAAACCTAATATTCCCCATTACAGCACAATATGACAGTTGGGAATTCTGAGGTATAGTGGTTGATCTGCGCAAGGTGCAATTTGGATTCCACTTTGGTACAAAGGTAGTTGTTCAGCATAATGCATATGAAGTTATGCAAGAGCAACTAGCGTGTGGGTGTACATATCCTTCAGGAATATAGACACTCCTGTGGTCCATGTGTTCCAATAAAGGATAATGGCCAAGAGGTTAGGTATGTGCTATGATATGGTCATGCAGGGGTGCTCTCCGGAGCATTGAGCCATATCTCAGTCACTGCACAGATATGTTCTCCATGTTAAGGATTGACGCAACTGAGTCCATATTGAGTTTCTGACATGTATCACTGTCTGGCAAAGCATCATGGTCTGTCAACCATGTTATCCCAGGCAGAGAGATACTGGATACCCTTTGAATTATACCAGTGCATTAGACAATTGTGGAATACAATCCTTTTGTCCCTGTACTGCAGTATCATTCTGGCCAATGGCAGAATGCTACCCAGGCCTTGGGACATACCTGCATGGGCTACAAGACATGACAGTTCCTACATGTGTGTTTCCATGCATTCCAGGTTACTGCATCACAGGTCCTGCACAGCAACATGGAATATGCCAGAGCCATGTGCATAGTTCAAAAGGTGGTCTGAGTGTATGGGTATGTGGCTAATCATGGCAGACAGGCAGCTGACAGTATGTTTGCCCTCGTATAGCTTGGTGTGTAACATAGTGCTAAGAGTTTACATTCACAAATGAGTACTGTTGGACATGTTTCTGGCCACGTGTTCTGAGGTGTGGCACAATTATGCAAACTATGTCATACAGTTTGTGTATTTTGTTATTTGTCTTTTTCAGCTTGAAAGGTCTCTTGCTTGGCCAGATAGTTAGAAGCCTCTGTGAATGTGTGTGATTTCTGGTAGTGTGTGTGGGTGTACTTACTGTGTTCTGGTAAGGGTGTGTGTTGGTTGTGGGGATGAGATGCATGTGTTAACCTACACCTCATGATTGTCCAGTCCAGTCATGGCTGTAGACTGTACTGCCTTCCAGCTTACCTCTGTAGCTGCATCCCAGACAATGTGTGGGGTGTGGTGTTAGGTGGGTTTGGCAGTGTACATGACATAGATAATACATCCCCCCACGATGGCCATATACACAAAGGTGACATTAGTAAACACCAGTAGCTGACTAGTGGACATGCCTTTATGAGCATTCAGTACCACAAGTACCAAGTACTGTATTTAGTTTACTTATTGATTATGAAAATGTTTTAGACAGTGATGCTCCCAAGAAATATTTGTGTTATGCACATGACAACACTGGCTATTACATAAACATAGTAGCTACCTTTAGCAGCAATCCTCCTTTGAGGAAAACATCACATCCTGATAGTTGATTACAGATGATGCATATACTCACATATCCACCAGAACCATGGGCTCTGTTTGGCACAGACATCTGCTCCCCAAACAGAGTCAAGTATGAATAGACTCTGCTGCCACTATCAACATGATCAGGATATAATCGGATAGTGTAAGCCATCACCTATGAAGCAGCTATTACACATGGACAGCAGTCTCCTACAACTTACACTCATACTGCAGATGTTACACTGGAGTGAAAGATGCTATGCAACCTGTTTCATTACCAGTACTGTGCACAACCTTACATACAGTATTTGCAAGCAGATGTTAGGTTGGCAATGAGAGGTTAGGCTACGCAAACCTGAAAGCTCAACCAGTGTGCCTCTACTCTCAATAGCCACTCTGTGTAGGTGTGCACATAGCCATTTGGGCCAGCCCTGTAACAAGGGTCACTACACATTTGCATAACATGTACACATGCACAGCTGTTATTGCTTGCAAACGATACCAATGAGGGGGATATTACATGTCTTATGTGCATGAATAGTTACCTAGCTCTTCCAATTTTCTTTGCTATCATGCTGCTAAACTGTCAGATGAATGCAAGTCATATGTATCGTGTTACTGAGTATTGTATTTGCCAATAGACATAACTAATGTTTGCATAACATAACAGAAATGCTATGTAAAATGGAATACAGATCTGCCTAAAATATTGTACTTTACACAGTTACTTGCACAATATCCCACAATGCAAATCATATTTGCACAATAAGCCCACCTTTGACATGTTCATCTCACTAATACACCCATACATATGTCTGCTGTTACAATATAACAACATATACTATCCCCTGTTATAGCACATACTTGTTGGACCAACCCTGACACCGACAGTGGCTGGAAAAGAATTGGTGAATTCCAAGACCATATATATCATCCCTTGTGGCGTATGAGGAGTTTGCCTTGTGACCTACAGCAGTACACACATAGAATACTACAAGCATTACTACTGCTCAACAATACATCACTACAATATAGCTATTTCCACTATATGCATTGATTATACTGTAATTATTACAGAACAGGTACTACATACACAGACATACTAAATGTTATACATACCTTCTTAGCAATTGGAGGTGTTATTGACTGGTATATTAATCGTTTTCGGTTTGTGTTTCAATCTTCTGTTGGGTATTTTCTACTGTTCTGCAGGTAGATACAGATGATTTGAATGTGTAACAAGGCATCCTTTTATAGTTAGAGATCAGTAACATGTGCTATCCTCATCACCAATTGGTGTTCCAAAGTAGTTAATTACATGCACATCAGCTGTGCAGCTACTCCCTTAGCCAATACCATGGCAACGGTGGAGTATAATTGAGTACTCCACTTGGGCGTTGTCCCTTTGCTTTACTTGTGAGGAAGACAGCCTGGAAGTGTTGTTTGAAATCTGTTGCAACAGCTGTATGGAGACAAACACAAATATATTGTCTGTAATGCCTAGAAGATTTGGTCTAAATGTGAGTACTGCTGTTATATTTCTGAATGTTGCTACTTGTTCAGGGTTTGTCTGCACCTAATACATCTGCATATGTTTCAGTCTGGCCGGGATGTTTGACCACCTCAAGGCTGTATGGCTATGCATATAATGTTAGGGGGTTTACAGTGCGCTCACCAGACATCTTTAGTTTGGTGTAAATGTGTATCATACTGTGCTGATAATCAGTAATTGGTAACACTTCCTGGTGTAATTAATTTGCAACCCTGTGAAACAGGATTAGTTCAAACAAACCCTGTAATATCAGCAGCTGTTCCATTTTATAACAGCAACTATTTCACATAGGGCCATGTTAGTGTGTCTCTGTGCAGGTATGTTAAGGTTTCAGAAAATTTCATACAGTGGGTGAATAATTGGTTATGGTATGATAGTATGTATTGTTGTAATTAGTTTGGATGTGGGGGAGATATTGGTGGGTGTACATAGCAGATGCAGGTGTGTAGGAACTGCTTATATACATATTCTATATGTGTATGGGTGTTCTTTCCCTATGTGAACACCTATCCCTTAGTGGACTAATACTATGGTAATTGCAAGCCGATTCATTAAGGCACTGTTAAATGCTTCCTGTGTAGCATGCAGGTATTGTTAGTCCTTGAATCCTTTTGGCAATACATCGGAATGTAATAAATTTTGCTAAATGAAAGATGTCTGTGTATTTCTGTCATGGATATTTGCAGTCATTGTAGTTGTGTTGGTGACTAACCCTATTTGGCTCATGTCCATAGAACATATCTGGAATAGTGTATTGGCATATACTCTTCATATGTTATGCTCATATTGTTTGGGGGTGGCAGAATGTGTGATTGCTATGGTCCATGTTATACTCACATTTGAACACTTCAGATGCTGTATACCCACATGTATGTATGTATGTATGTATGTATGTATGAATACAGTTATAGCTATAGATATATAATATATATTATTGCATACATTTATATCTACCTCCATAGATGTGTACATGTTTTTAACCTGTCTATATATCTGCATATATATGTACATCTCTATATATCGACATGTATCTATCTCTCTCTCTCTCTCTATATATATATATATATATATATATATATATATATATATATATATATATATATATATATATATATATATATATATATATATATATAGCATACACCTTTCATTGGGTACATGGTGGTTTGTTCTATTTCCAAACAATCCTCCCTTTTGTGTTTTAATCTGTCTGAATACACAACTGGCATAGGTACATCTCAGGTAGCTTAGTGGTAGGTTACTCTAAGGATGGTGTACATGGTTGCGGGCTGTAATCCTATAAGTGGTTATAATTTTACCTATCAGAACAGGCCTGGTAGGGAAAGTGTGATTAAAGCACATTTAAGAGGTTTTAAGCAGGTCTGTCCATGGTCTGCGCAACGTTAAACAAAGGTTAGACCTGTGAAGTGCTTATCCATTTAACTGTGTTAAAGCACGGCTTACCATCAAGCAAACCCACGCAAAACCGCTTACAACTGCTTAAAAGTGCTTTAATCAACCTACATCTTATGGCCCTTATTCTGGCCCTCAAAATAAATTAACAGCCCTTGCAGGTCTTGAACCTGGGACCATGAACACCACAGTCACTGACTTTACCACTAAGGCATCTGAGTTATGTACAAATGATATGGTGTTTAGAATATACATTTTACTACGGACATTCCTCACTACTGAAATCAAATGTGACAGTCAATTGGTGTACATATGTATGATACATGTTAATGTTCTTATGTTTGTGGAATTAAGTGTTGCAATGTGACCTGACAGGGTGTATTATGGATGAGAATGGTTATTTTTTTGGTTCTTTTTTATATTGTCCCCATACTCCATGTATACCCCTCCAGTTCACTTATTGAGCATCTAACCCAGGCTCTCCCTGATGCATAATGTCATTAGCCATCATTCCGCCCCCCACCACAACATACACAACAACCGTCCCTTCTATGGTGAATTAAGTTAATGTTAATAGTTATAATAGCAGAGCTGCATGTATTTTGTGTACACTTCAATTCCTTTGGATTGCTTCTGTGTCACAAAGTGTGTTCATAGATGTTTATATATATGGCTATAGATGTAACTGTATACATATATATATATATATATATATATATATATATATATATATATTTCTATGTGCAGACATCACTGACATGCATCTCTCTCTCTCTCTCTATATATATATATATATATATATATATGTATATATATATATATGTATATATATATATATATATATATATATATATATATATATATATATAAAATATTATTTTGTAACAGTTATACATATGTAGACTTGTATATGTTGATTCACAAACTACAGTACATTACCATGTACTGTACATATGTACACAAAGTGACTGTCCCATTTGTGGTCAGTACTGTGGAATGCCTGTAGTCTAAAGACCATGAAGCATGTATACAGCTCAGATGGCTTAGTAGTAAGTCCCATGACTATGGTGTGCTTGGTCCAGGCTTCAACACCTGTGATGGTTTTAAAACTGTATTTTACTCCCAAATAAGGCTCATTTAAGCAGTTGTAAGCATGTTTAAAAGTGTTTGTGTGACATTAAAGCAGCAGTTAACCACAGTTGAACACACTTTAAAACTTATAACCTGTGCGTGCAAACACAACCACATCTGCTAACTACTCAGGATATATACATTTCAGTGAAGTAATATCTCACTATGTGTTTACATAACATTACATTCTCTGTTGACTTTAATCTCCAGCACACATGGGTTTATATAGGTGTTTCAAATGTTTATTATACTGAAGAATACTACCTAAATATGCAAGCTGTGGTTAAGGTATACTTTTTAACATGAAAAACATCTCTGACTTTATTGGGTTTTGAACCAGGGATGCACAGATACTATGCAAATGCTGTAACCATTAAACTATTGACATTAATGTTGTCTCTGCCTATTTCCTATTTAGATGATTTCTATGTGTAAGCTAGGCTAAGTAAAGGGCAGTGGCTCCCAAACCCACTGAGCTTCACTTACTCTTGAAATAAAAACATAACAAATGAAATGAGAGACTATAAATTAAATTCCTAACAACGTTAGGCAAAGTCCCTCACTGACACACTTCATGAGAAACCTTGATGTGTGAATAGGTAACAGAATATACACCCTGGGATCATGTGTCCCAGAACCATATAGCCAGGGGGTGGAGGAGCCCCTCCAGTTTTATAGCTGCAAGACCTGTTGGGGACATTGAATGGTGTTGATTTTTCACTTTAATATGCCCTCTTTAGATCACTAAGTGCCCCTATCACCCTCTGCCACCCCAGTCTTCAACAACTTCTGGCAACTCTGCCTGGAATCACTTCATTGGCTATGCTTGACAGGGGCTCAGTTACTTCATCAATGGTTCAGAGAAAGCCAGCATACTGTAGCTTTGCTTCTAAATGCCCTTGGGCAGATAGCCTACTACCTCTAAAGTGCAGGCTATCACAGACATAATTTGTGAATAAACAGAGCTTTCAGATCACAATATACAGTGAAACATCACCATGTAGTCAGAAAACAGTTAAGTATAGCAAGAACATACAGAACACTGATACTTAATCACTCCAAAAGCCTATCTTGTAAGCTCAAAGACTGGTATCTGTTTAAGGCTTTCTACTGCTTACCAGTAGGTTACCTACAGGAAAGATGAGAAACAAGCACAAATGGGAAACATGCATGCAAGAATACCATACTGGCTTGCATGTGTCAGTCATAGGCTTTGGAATACTGGCCAAAGCTATTGGCGCCCCCATGGTGCCTTTTTTTAGGCATGTCTCAAAGATGAATCCCACCTCCGTAAACAGCACAATACCGAAATCAATGAGGGTTATGCTACGCAATGCCAGGGGTTGTAATCACAACATGCACGCACTCACAGCACTCCTCAGTATGGACAACGTCATCATCTGTGCAGTAACTGAGACCTGTTTTACAGCTCCTGAGAGCACACCAGCATTACTGGACTAGGGGTTGGGAGGGTGGCTTAATGGTTAAGGTGTTTGCCTTACAAACACAAGGTGCAGGGTTCGAGTCTCACAAGGGATAATTGGCTAGGCTTAAAATGGCTCGCAAGGGCAATTAGCTTAGTACTAAACTATGAACCTATGAACACATACCACACATTTCAGCCACAGAACATGGACTGACACAGACATGGAGGGGGTGTATCCATATTCATCAGGGATACCTACACCTCCAGGTTAGTGGGGCAGCATGATACCTCTGAGATCATCCATGTGCAGCTAACATCAGCCACAACTGTAATGCAAACTGTGGCCTGCTACAGATCACTCTCCATGACCCAGGACCACCACTTCTCCTACCTGGAGACAGTGGAAAACATGATAGTCCTACCGAACACCCTGGTATTGGTTGATATCAACTACCCTACCATTAACTGGGAAACTTACTCAAGTACTCACTTCTAGGCCCAGCGCTTCTTGGAATTTATCACCTCATATTCCCTGTGTCAGATGGTAAACTCCCTAATGAGAGGTGGAAACATACTAGAAGTGGTAATCACCAACATGGGTGACAGGTGCTCCACAGCAGATGTAAACCGGTCACTGGTTAGATCTGACCATGGACTATTCACTGATGATTTCCACACCCAACCATCTCCCCCACCCAAGGAAACCACATTAAATACCTTTCCTATAGCTAAATTCCCACTAGTATTTCAGAGGTGGGAGGTTTCACAGCCCCCACGCTAAGGAAAAACACTGCTCAAAATACAGAAAGATTTACAAATGCACTCTATAAGCACCTACAAGGATGTATAGATCATGCCATTGCTGGTAAATCAAGACTCGCTCCTCCTAGACATGGACACCAGTCTGGTGGACCCCTGCAATAAACAGGCTATATGACAGAAGTAGGACAGTAGTTGAGAAAACAGCAAAACCAAAGAAGGACAGACATCCATGACCAGTATTAGTAAGAAACATAGGTCCCTCATGAAATCATCCAAGGCTAACATCAACAGGAAAATAGGCAGGGATTCGAAAGATAACCACAAAGCTTTCTTTGGCTATGTCAAGGATCTAAGTGGTAACACACAGATTTACACTCTGCCGGTGCAATATAGCAGAAAATATACTGACCCTACTGATATCGCCAACATCCTTGCAAATACATTCAGTGCAAACTTCACCTCATACAGAGCCCACAACAATACCTGGAAAGTACAGTATCCCAGACATCAGAGACACGCAGGTGGAAATGGCCTTCTCAAATGGCAAAACACAGCATCAATAGAGGCAGATGGTGTCCCAGACTGCATCTTGCAAACACTACAAGACAAACTAACCCCCCACCTAATTAAGCTTTTCAACCTCAGCCTCTACACAAGCTGCATGCCTATACAATGGCGCATAGCAATGGTTATTCCACTCCACCAAGGTGGAAACACAACTGACCATGGTAACTACCACCCCATAAGCCTGACTAACCTGGTCTGCAAAGCTATGGAGCGTGTCCTCATGGCACTCATTGACAAAGACATTGGTAACCTCCAAACACTTGTCCCAACCCAGGTCAGCTTGGTTGAGTGCAGATCATGCCTACTGAACCTGTTTGACATCTTACAGACAGTCACCAAGACATTAGATGAAGGGATAGGTTGTTCACACATACTACCTGGACCTTGCCAAGGCTTTTGACACCATTCCCCACTCAGATATTATTGATAACCTCACCAGTCTGTACATAAACCCATACAGCACAGGATGGGTTGCCAACAGGCTTACACACAGAACCCATATGGTAAGACTAGCAGCCTCCAGGTCCAACTCTTAACCAGTCACAACTGGTGTCTCACAGGACTCAGTCCTGGGACCCCTACTGTTTGGCATATACTTCTCAGAAGTACAGGCAAACACAGGTGGACTATGGCAGACCATGTTTGGCAATGACTGCAAACTGGGAGCCATAATTGACAGTCCAGCTGACATAGACATCCTTCAAGGGGCCTCACAGAGACTGACACAGGGTGTCAAATTCATGGACTCTAGCTAAGTGCCACAAACTGCATGGTCATTCCATTATGGAAAAAAATAAACACCCACATATTAACACATAAGTCGCAGCCACTTTAATACAGATGAGGTAGTAGGGTATCTGGGGACTAAGGTAGATAGTGATCTCTCCTTTGACAATCATGTCTCCAAAGTAGTTAGGACATCCTTCTATGTAGGCCATCTGAATACTAAAGGGGTCACATCTAGACATACTGAGGTTATAGTGCCCCTTTACTCATCACTCATCAGTCCCATCATAGAGTATAATAACCCATTTGGGATGTACCTCAGAAAACACTTCCGAGAGATGGAAGGAGCTGGAAGGTCCACGGACATACCTCGCCAAGAGGATTACTGGCCTCAAATATATGTCCTATGCAGCCAGACTGAATAAGCTCCTGCTTTACTCAGTGGCATCTCGTTTACTCAGAGATGATCTCTGCTGGCCAACAAAGCCATGTCCAACTCAGGCTTAATGGATATGCTCCACCTATGGGAATCCATGTCACAGTGAGCCACACACTGTAGTGAGCTGAACCTTGCCACAACAATAACTAGAAGATGCTGGAGGGACTGATTCCTGTCACAGAAACTCCCCACGCTTTGGAACTACATCCTTAATTACATTATACAGAGCCCCTCACTAACACTCTTCAAGAGAAACCTTGAAGAGTGGATGGGGAACAGTAGATACATCCCAGGGATCCCACCATTTCTCTGCTTCACAGAGGGACAGTTAATTAATCAATGTGGTGGCAAAAGCTGACACATTTTGGCTAGGCTTATGAATGCCCTCAGGCAGTTAGCCAAGTACCTACCTATGAACCTGTGAACCTATACATACAGTATCAGCACATGTTGATAGCTTAATTTACTTTTCAGGTGTTGACTTACCTTGTGCCAATAGCTGTTGTGTGTGCAATAGTTGAGGGCTGCCTATGTTGGATGCACACAGTAGACTGCCTATACATGACAATTTCCAGGTAGTCATGTGTGTGCCATCCATTTTTACTTTGTGTGCAGGTGGAGAAAGGTGTCAGTCCCTAGGTGCCTACACTGTCATTGCGTGTGCTATACATTCCTTCCTTGCCAAGGCATGGCCATACTGGGCATGCCTCCATCTGCTTACTAGGGCTGGCTCAGGGTGTTTGTAATCTGAGTACCTCTGTGCCTGTGGGGCCCTTGGCAATGGTGGTGGGCTGTGAGGGCCTTCACCATTCTGTCCGTGCTGCAGCTGTTTCCACAGGATCATATTGTGTAGCATGGCACATACTATGATGATGTGGGCACACATGCCTGGAGAGTACTGCAAGGCTCCACCAGATATGTCCAAGCAACAGAACAGTGATTTAAGCATCCCAAACACACACTCTATGATGATTCTGGTTTGTGCGTGTGCCTCATTATGGCATTTTTGCATGGGTGTGTGTGCATTTCTGATGGGAGTCATCATCTATGGTTCCAGTACATAGCCAGCATCCCCCACCAGGTGGCTATATGGGATGTTCCCCCTGGCAAATACCTGATACAGCTGTGAGGCATGCCAGATGTGGGAGTCGTGATAGCTTCCAGGGCTGCCAGCACACACATCCATGATAATGCCCTGGGAATTGCACACGACCTGTCAGTTGATGGAGGGGTATCCCTTGCGGTTTATGTAATGCCTACCCTGCTCATTGGGTGGTGACTTGATGTGTATGTGCATGCAGTCTTTTGCACCCAGTACCTCCGGATATTCTGCCACATGGTGGAAGAGACATATATTGCTGGCCAACTCCTCCTGCATTTGGGGAGAGTATATGTGCTCATTGGAATGTGGTAACATGGCATCCAGGAACTGGTGAAGTACCCTAGATGCTGATGCCTGTGAGATCCCCATGATATCCCCAGTTGGCCTTTGAAAGATACCTGTAGCTAGTATTCTCAGACTTACACATACCTTCGTATCCACTGGGATGAGTTCCCCTCTATTTGTTCTGGCTCTGAGGCGTGGTGGGCACAGCTCCACAAGTTGCTGTAGGGTGTCCCTGTCCACCCTGTAACACTCTACTATCTCCAGATTGTGTAGCCCTTGGTAGGTTACCCTGGGTCTGAACACTCTTCTCCTCCTGTGGTACCTGAGGTGGTTGTGAGCATCATCCTCCACACCACCTTCACTCTCCAACACATGCTGGTGGATCAAAGCTATGGCAGCCCCTAATATGTACATATTAAAAGTTCCCCGTCTGTATACACCAATGGTGCAGCATGTATGGGAATACACGTGTGGGTGAGGTGCTTTCACACTTTATACTATTGTGCTATGGATGCTGCTGATGTCATTGGGTGTGTATGAGCAATACCAGCTGCAGGGTATCTTAATTATGGGTTTTACAGTGAGTACTGCAAGTGTGGGACCTTTAGTGTGTTGTTATGCTTGCCTGCCTTGATTAATCTGTTGCCCTTTAATTCACTTTTATACCAGGATCCCCTCTCATTATCAGGCATGCCTCCACCTGCCGTCTTTCTTTATTTGTACTTTCCTTACCCAGTCATGTGTTGCAAAATTTGTCTTGTAACTGATATAATGTAAATCTGCTTTGTTCTGCTGTGACACTTTACTGTTTTCTTTGCTGTACAGCCCCTCCCCTTTCCTGTTCTGCAGGTAGCTGCTTGCCGCCTTGTTAGCTGTTGTCAATGGCCCACTGTAGGTTCCTAGGTATTAATTAGTCATTTGTACTCCAATTTCCTGCTGCAGAATTTCCTTATTTTTTTCCTATAGCCTTCCTGTTTCAGCTCCAGTGCACGCCGTACAAAACCATTTACAGAATTTAAGAGCGTTTTAATCTCGTTCACAATCATACTCAGTTACCTTGTGTACTCTCAGCTAAGCAAAGCTATAGCCAGTTCAACACACCCCTATCCTGCAGCTTTGTTTAGCTATGGGCAAACCGGATTAGCAATGCTCCCATGTGCTTACAGCAAAGGTGACACAACCCTCTCTTGATGTCATCTTTATCTCAAGGACACACCTCGTGTTATAACGCTACGCTGTGAGGTGCATCCTTGCACCAGCGGGGAATCTGTGATTCACTATTACTCCTCTCATTTGCATGGCATTGCCTACTAATTCCTAGCTACCAAGCATAACCCTGTCACAGCCCCTTAGCAACCCTTGCACCATGGTGTGGTGTAGCATGCCTGCCATTGAGGGAAATCATGATATGTGTTACATTGCAGTTTTATTCTATATTTTTCTATTTTCCTTGCGATCCCATTTGCACGCCGATGCCCTGCGCTTAAACTTTGCGATAGTGTGTAAAAGGAAATTAAATGCTATTTTCATATTTTGTACATTTTTTTAAGCCAATGGCTATATATTTAGCCATTAGTATATATTAACAATATAATACCTGTGTTTGGTCAGCTGTTATGGCTCCGATTTTATGTTTGCAAAAATGTAAACTGTTTCTTTAAGGTTTACATTTTTGCATGCTTACACTATGCTTGCACTTCCTGGATTGCTACATACCTTCATTTGCATGCTACACTGCTGCACATGGGTTAATTAGCATACAGGGCCCAGGAGCTGTGTGGCCGTACCGGACACAGGTAGTGCTCGTGGGAACAGCTTGTACCTGGGTCGCTTGTCGGACATATTTGGTGTTGGAATGCTGATGCTACGCCTGCATCTGGCACAAGCTTCATGAATCCCGGGGCCTGTCTTGCACAGCATATCCTTAATACAATCCCCTCAAGGTGCAAAGAAGTTATTGTCAACTTTATTCTTCCCTTATTGTCTTGTCATTGGATATATTTCAAAGCATATGAATTAGCTAAAAAAAATCAGTATTTCCTCACCAAAATGATCTCTGGTCTCATTAACCTTAGTTCTCTGATAAACTAAAAGCCATATTGCTCTACTCAGTGGCATAACACTCTCTGCTTAGCCTTCAGTTCTAAGAATGGCACAACACTCTTGGAACTCTTTCACCTAGATAGAACCAGTGTGAAAGAAAACACCTGCAGTGCAGACCAAAACCTATGCTATTTCATCAACAATGGATATCAAACCCAATGTATCCCACATAACCAGGGTAGGCTGCCCTTACCCTTATTAATCAGTGTACTCTCCTACCAACCTTTAAGATTAGTCTGAATGACTAGATTGGTAAATCCAAATTTTAACTGGAGACGTGGTGGAAAACCTTCTTACTGGCTAGTCTTCCATCTGAAACGGGTGATATGGCCTAACTTCTCAGTGGTCTGCCTCAAGCATAGTAAGCAACTATAAACCTACAAATATATGTTATAAGACTAAAAGTGCATTAAAAATGTACCATATTATATAAAAATAGCAAGCAATGCATTCATTAGTAACAAATGTGGGATGAGTGGCAGTATTTGTTAATTTGGGACTAAAATGATAATGTCATTAATGCATTAAATGAGGTTGCTCCAACATCTAGAATAATTGGAGCAGTCCTGTGTCACTGTATTACAACCAAGATAATAAAATGCACTATATTTTAGAAGACAGAAAGGCTTAAGCACCATTCGATTCTGGAAGCATCGTTTTTCTTGCCAGGCTTTGCCTTGTGTAATTAGCAACCAAAAAGTGAATGTAATACGTGTTAATAGTGACAGAAAATAGTATCCTCTTTCTTATGTAGAAGTTCAGATGGTTCTAAGAAAAATATTGCATCCTGTGGTTGTAATCCTTGATTTAACTCATGATGCAACATTAGAAAAATTATTTTGTCCCATTTTAAAATACTTTCCAAAGTTGTTACCCCTAAAAAGCAGCAGACTAAGGTACACCTGAGGTGCTGTGTCTAGTCCTTAGTTGATATCCTTGGTCCGGTAAGCCTTTAAAAAGGCTCGGGAAGAGTAGCCTTGAAAAGGCTATTGTGGTTAGCCTTCAAAAAGGCTGTAGAATCCCTTTGTACAACCTCAGGAAACACTTAAAAATGAGTGGTTAGCATTTAAAAAGGCTCATGTGCATGGTCCTTCAACTTTCGGTGCAGCCTTAGGAAAGACGTTTTGTGGACAGTGTTTAAAAAGGCCATGGGTCACTCAGATTAGCCTTTAGAAAGGCTTGAAAGTGGCCAACTGACCTTTTGTGTAGCCTTTAGAAAGGCTTTAGAAAGGCTCTAAAGCCTAGTTCTCAGTCAGGGTTTCCTCCAGGTTGAAATCCAGAAGGAAAGTTGTGGTGGAGGCACAAAGTTTTGAAAAACCCTTTAGAAAGGCTTAAATATAGCAAGCCGACCTTTTGTGTAGCCTTTGGAATGGCTAGTAAGCATAGTTGATCTGGAAAGCCTTTAAAAAGGCTCAAGAGTTAGGTTAGATAAAGCCTAACAACTTGCTGAATCTCAGTCAGGTTCCCCTGATAGTACAGGAGAACAGCCATGGTGGAGACAAAAAACAAACAAAACAATTAGAACCAAAAACTGAAAACATAAGAAGAAAACACAGATAAATGATCTTCAAGAGTCATCAAAGTTTATTAGCCATCTAAGCATAGATCCAGTTAGTGAGAGAGACCGTAAACATCTCCTACATTTATATATAGAAAGTAGGGGGCATGTTGCTGGGACCCCTCCTTTGGTGGGCATGGCCTTTATTGGGATAGGGTGTCCATAACAACACATGCCCCTGTACAGCTATTCCTGCAAGAATAAAAATCTCCCTGGTATCTGTGGCCACTTAAAATGAGAAATGAAATAACTCTTTTTGCTTTCACCAGAACTCTTTTTATAAAAAACAGTAGTGTAAATAACAATATTAATATTAAAGAATGAGTTCAACCTGTGGCCAATTTGGCCATAAAATAGTGGCCATTGGTCAAAATTATAGAGGTTAGGCTACGCCTTTCGCAACGTCCTTCTTCAGGATGGCTAAGAAGAAAAAATCAAAACTGTGACATCTGCAAGTGGGTGAAGAGCCCACTAGTTCAAGACACCTGGTGATAAAAATCAGTGTAGAAACACAAAATTACACCATCACATATTGAACCATTAGACAATCTAAATAGTGTATATCCCGACAAGAGTATGTGGTCCCAAGTGGCATACCGTAAATAAAGAAATTAATTTAATAAATTAAAAAGACACCTAGGAATCTTCCTGCTCCAACCTAGGATAAAGAAGTTGGTGTACCATGTTGTGTAGGTGCCATGGGAATGATGGTGGGGGGACAGTGAGTGTGTGGCTCATGGGTCTGCAGCTAAGGAAAGGGACAGGAGCGAAGGGCTGCTGCTAGGGAAGCGGCAGCTGCTGGGGTGGTGGAGGGGTGCCCAGGGAGTCTAGAGGAGCCTGCAATCAACAAAAATAAAACAAATAAATTGTAAATGAAAGATTTAAAGTAATATCCCGAAAAGTGTGCAGAACTACATGGCGTGGTGTAAAATAACAAGTCGCCAAGGAAAAAAGCTGCTCCAACACACCAGTTAAAAAGGTTACAATAGTAGAGGGCCTGATAAAACATGGATGGGATAGGAAAGACAGTTCCAAGCTGCATGTGGCTCTGTAGCTTAATGACTCAGACACCATAGGGGCTGAGAAGCCTTGAGGAATATGCAAAATAAAAAACAAACCTATTGTGAAAAAGGGATTTTACAACAATACTCCTGTGAATAAATACTCCTATGAATAAATTACCTAGGGATCTTCCCGCTCAAACCTAGACCAAAGAAGTTGGTGTACTGATGGCAACGTGGGTACCATGTGGTGTAGGTGCCACAGGAATGATGGCAGGGGGAGTGAGTGTGTGGTTCCTGGGACTGCAGCTAAGGAACAGGATGGGAGCAAAGGGCTGTTGCTTGGTAAGCAATAGCTGCTGGGGTCATGGAGGGGTGCCCGGGGAGTCTAGAGGGATACGTGAACTACAAAAATAAATAAATAAATAAATCGCAAATGAAAGATTTAAAGTAATATCCCTAAAACTGTGTGAAAACCAGATGGTGTGGTGTAAAGTAACAAGTCGCCAATGAAAAAATCTGCTCCAACCCACCAATTAAAAAGATTAAACTAGTAGCGGGACTGATGAAACATGGATGGGGTAGGGAAGACAGTTTCAAGCTGCATGTGGCTCTGTGGCACACTGACCCAGATGCCATAGGGGCTGGGAAGCCCTGAGGAACATGCAAAAAAATTAAAAATAAGAAAGAAACCTATCGTGAAAAAGGTATTTTACAACAATACTCCTGTAGGAATGTGAGAACAATGTGGAGTTTTGTAGAGTGCTAAATCACATAGGAAAACCAGGCCCAACACTAAAAGAGGGTGAGCGCTGTGATTAGTGGGACCAAAAATAGCAAACGATATGCTGGCTTGGATGCCACGTGGGGAGAAGAATCATGGCTCTGGTCTTAAAGGGGGTTAGGGCTCTTGAGAGGAGAGTGGCTGCCATGGGAAGGCTTGGATCCCAAGGCAGAAGGAGGGAACAGGCCAGAGGGTGCCAATGGAGGTGGTGCAGAGGCTACAGAAGAGCAATGGATCACCAGAGTAAGAGTCAAGGGTTGCTGTGGTGGCCGCGGCCACTGTGGGTGAGGGTCATGGGGGTAGTGGTGGATATGGGGAAGATGGGCCGGGCTATCTCCTCACCTACAGCGGCTTTGGCCACCACTGCAACCCTTGGCTTTTACTCTGGCTATCCACTGCTCTTCTACTTGCCAGATAACTGGTGCTGTTATTCTCCAGAGTGGCTATCTCTATGGAAATATTTAGTGCCAAGATGTTCCTTTATGTCAAGGCTATGACATTAGTTATACAGTACTTTAAAGCTGGACAGATAAATACATTGTTCTTCAATCTTCAGAATGGTGCTTTATTAAAGAGGCTTACTAAAACAGTGAAATCTATTCTGACCCTCATTTCACGTTTATGGAAACACTGGGAAACATAAAGGTCCTACCAAACACCCTAATGTTGGGTGATTTCAATTACCCAAACATTAACTGGGAGAACTACTCAAGTACTAACTCCCTTGCCCAACATTTCCTAGAATTTATAAAATCAAATGCCCTGGATCAACTGGTCAACACTCCCACCAGAGGTGACAACATATTGCACCTGGTCATCACTAACAGGGCGACTGGTGTTCCACACCAGAGGGCAGTCCCTCACTGGTTAGATCTGACCATAAACAAATCACTCTGGATATCCACATTCCGCCACCACCCCCGGTCAAGTAAATCACCGTGAAAAACATTTCAAAAGCAAACTTCACGTTACTTAAGAACGAGGTGGAAAGTTTCAAAGCCCCCATGTTAAAAGATAACACTGTCCAAGCTGCAAAATCCTTTACTAATGCATTCTATGGGCACCTACAAGAGTGCATGGATTGTGCTATCCCAAGCAAAACCAAGACTCACTCCTCCAAGAAAAGGAAACCGATCTGGTGGACCCCTGCCATAAACAAGCTATACAACAGAAGGAGGAAACTAGTACAAAAAAGAGTAAAGTCCCAAGAAGGGAAGACATCCCTGATCAGTATCTGCAAGAAACTATGATCTCTCATAACATCATCCAAGGCTAGCTTCAAAAGAAAAATTGCCAAGGACTCCAAAGATAACTACAAGGCATTCTTTAGCTATGTCAAAAATCTAAGTGGCAATGTTCAGATCTGCTTGGAGTTAGTGCAGAATGGCACAAAATACACTGAACTGACCGATATCGCCAACATCCTGGCAAATGGGTTCAGTGCAAACTTCACCCCCCTCTCACCCCCAAAAAGGCCCATAACCATACCAGAAGAATGTAGAGCTCCTAAAATCACAGACACTGAGGCTAAAACAGCCCTCTCCAAAGCTAAAAACACAGCATTAATAGGACTGGACAGTGTCCCAGGCTGCTTCCTACATGAGCTCAAAGATGAACTAACCCTTCACCTAAACACACTGTTCAAACTTAGCCTCTCCATAAGCTACATACCCATAGAGTGGTGCACAGCAACGGTTATTCTGCTACACAAAGGTGGAGCCACAACAGACCCAGGAACTATCGCCCTATAAGCCTGACTAGCTTGGTCTGCAAGGCTATGGACCGCATCTTCATGGAACTCATTAACAGAGACATTGGGAGCCTACAAATACTGGACCCTACACAGTTTGGCTTTGTTAAGGGCAGATCATGCCTCCTAAACCTGGTAGACTTCTTTGAGACAGTTACTAAGGCTATAGATGAAGGAAAGGTGGTACACACAGCCTATCTAGACCTCACAAAGCCCTTCAACATCATTCCCCATTCTGGTATTATAGACAAGCTCACCAGCCAGAACATAAACCCCTACGTCACACGATGGGTTGCCAACTGGCTCATAGACAGAACCCACATGGTGAGAGTTGCAGGAGCTAGGTCCATCTCTAAACCAGTTACATGTGGTGTTCCCCAGGGGTCAGTCTTAGAACCCTTCCTGTTCGATATATACTTCTCAGAGGTACAGGCAAGCACAGGAGGACTATGGCTATCCAGATTCACAGACGATTGCAAACTAGGGGCTATAATTGACTCTCCAGCCAACACAGACATCATCCAAAAGTGTCTCACTGAGATGGATATCTGGTGTCAAAATCATGGCCGCAAGCTAATTGCCAAAAAAGTGCATAGTCATCCCCTTTGGAAAAAACAAAGTACGCACAAACTACCACATAGGTGGTAGTCCCCTAAATATGGAAGACATAATAAGGGATCTGGGGGACCCAAGTAGATAGCAATCTCTCCTTTGATAATCACATTGTCAAAGTGGTTAGAAAATCCTTCTATGTGGCCCATCTAATCACAAAAGGGTGCACATCCAGATCAAAAGAGGTCATTGTGCCCCTCTACTCATCACTCATCAGACCCATCATAGAGTACAACGCCCCGTTTGGGATGTACCTTACAAGACATCTGCAACAGCTGGAAAGACCGCAGAAGTACCTCACCAAGAGGATCACTGGCCTCAAACAGATGCCCTATGCAGCTCGACTGAAGAAACTCCAACTGTACTCGGTTGCATACCACCTACTCAGAGGTGATCTCTGCCTGACATACAAGGCCATGTACAAACCAGAATTAATGGACATGCTCCACCTAAAGAAAAACATATCCCCTCGTGTCACATGCTCTATGGATCTAAACCTCACCACAACAATAAATAGGACGTGCTGGAGGGATAGATTCCTGTCCCAGAGACTTCCCATGCTTTGGAACATGATTCCAATCTAAATTAGGCAGATCTTGCTAAAATTCTTCAAGAGAAACCTTGACGAGTGGATGGGAAACAGAACGTTTACCACGGGGATCACTTCAGTGGGTCTGCTGGACAGAGGCACAGGGAACTAATCTAAGGGGGCGGCGAAAGCCAACACATTCTGGCTAGGCTTATAAATGCCTTCGGGCAGATAGCTTAGTACCTACCTATGAACCTATGAACCTATAAGTTGTTGATACAGATGATAAAAACTCTGCTCACTTATTAGCTTGTTACTTATTTGCTTCAAGCCTTAACTGGGTTTACACTGTCTGATGTTCTGTACTCCAGGCATCCAAGAAGGTTGCCACTGTAAAGTGTGACAAAACACTATAGTAGTTTGTATCATAGATTAAAGCAGGTAATCCCATAGATAAAATGATGATATAAAGATCCCATGTATTACAGAATAGAATGTAACTCAGGAGATTAGGTACAAGTACTATCCACGGAAAATAAATTTCTGGCTAAATGTCATGGGCCACTTGATATGATGGAAAAATAATGAATATGATTAAGTCTTAGAAGGAAACAGCATTCTGCAGGGAGCTTGTAAGCGGATGTTTCTATATGTGAGCCCAGTAAATTTCTATCTAAAACACAACTAAACAATCCTTGCCAAAACTGAAAAAGCAGGGTGTGAGCAAACTTAAAGAAACAAAAGAAAGTTCTCAGAAATGCCTGGCAGAAGTAAACTAATAGAACATCATACAGGGAAAAGTCACAGAGTGGAGGTTAGACTAAGGCCTTATACAGGATCAGTCACAGAAGCAATTAGTCAGAAAATATGTTACTGTAGTATGTGAGGCAGGATCAGTCACAGAAGCAATTAGTCAGAAAATACGTTACTGTAGTATGTGAGGAAATCATCAGAATTATACAAGGGAATGGCTTAGATGCTAAGTTTAGGAAGTCAGTTCCTAATACAGAGCTCTAGGTTTATCAGCAGCAGTTTTCTGTTGGATTACTAAAGACTCCCGGAAGGGTTTTAGCAGTGGATCAGACACTTCAAACAGCTTTGGCTAAGGTCATATTAGAAATTATACAAAGACATATTACTTTAAAGTTGACCTTAAACCAGCCAAATCAGAGAGCATGACATAGAGGTAATATGCTAAAAGGAATAAAGACCCTGACACATTCATTCTGCACAAACTGCAGTTAGTCAAGTTGTCTCCTGATAACTCTCTATTTAAAGAATCATAAAAACTATACCTGTACAAGACAAGTACATGAACCACCCTGAGAGAATCATTGACAGAAATAACTTGCTTTTTCCTGGAGTATTGTCCTAAGTAACTAATGGACACAAGAACTGGCCTTTTTTGGAAATTCCTTCATCAGCAAAAACCCAAGTTATTGCACCAGAGACACCATAATTAGCTCTTCACTTCTAACCATAACCATTAATTGGATGTATTTTCAGGCTCTGGATTGCATTGCATAAGAGGTACGACTGCTGAATCCTACACAAATGCACTTTATAAGTACTTACATGAGTGCATGGATCGTGCTATCCCTAACAGAACCAAAATGCTATCCTCCCAAAAAAGGAAGCCAATCTGGTGGTCTTCTGCCATAAACAAACTCTACAACAGAAGAAAGAAACTGTTGCAAAAAAGAGTAAAATCCCATGACTGGAGGGACTCCCTGGTCAGCCTAAGTAAGAAGCTGAGATCCCTCATAAAATCCACCAAAGCTAGTTATGAAAATAAAATTGCCACTGATTCTAAAGACAACCACAAAGCATTCTATAGCTATGTCAAAAATCTCAATGGCAACACTCAGATCTGCTCTGAGTTACAGCACAATGACACTAAATATACAGAACCAACTGATATTGCCAACATCCTGGCAGATAGGTTTAGTGCTAACTTTACCCCCCTCTCACCCCCTAAAGGGCCCATCTTTATACTGGGAGAATGCAAAGTTCCTGTAATCATGGCTGCACAGGTAAAAACTTCACTCTCCAAAGCCAAGAACACAGCATCCATGGGACCTGGCAACATACCAGGCTGCCTTCTACATGAACTACAGAATGAACTGGCACCCCACCTAAGTACCACGTTCAATCATAGCCTCACCTCAGGCTTTGTGCCCATTGAATGGCACACCGTGACAGTTATCCCACTCCACAAAGGGGGGGCCACAACAGACCCTGGGAACTACCACCCCATTAGCCTGACGAGCCTCGTCTGCAAGGCCATGGAACGTATCATCATGGAACTCATAAACAAAGACATTGGAGATCTCCAAACCCTGGACTCCACACAGTTTGGGTTTGTAAAAGGCAGATCATGTCTCCTAATTCTGATAGACTTCTTTGAAGTAGTCACCAAAGCCATAGATGAGGGTAAGGTGGTTCACACAGCCTATCTAGATCTCGCCAAAGCGTTCAACACCATCCCCCACTCTGGAATTATAGATAAACTCACTAAACTAGGTATAAATCCCTATGTCACAAGATGGGTTGCCAAATGGTTTACTGAAAAAACCCACACTGTGAAAGTAGCAGACTCCAAATCTAACTTCAGACCAGTGACAAGTGGAGTACCACAGGGTTCAGTCCTAGGTCCTCTACTGTTTGGTATCTACTTCTCTGAAGTACAGGCTAACACAGAAAGTCTTTGGCTAACTAAATTCGCAGATGACTGCAAACTGGGAGCCATAATTGAAACTCCTAATGATGTGGACATCCTACAAAAGGGCCTCACTGAGACAGATGCCTGCTGTCAAAGACATGGTTTCAAGCTCAATGCCAAAAAGTGCATTGTCATCCCCTTTGGTAAAAATTCTGTACCCATGAACTATCACATAGGCGGTAGTCTATTTAACACTGAAAGTGTGATAAGAGACCTTGGGACACAGGCGGACAGTAGTCTCTCCTTTGATAATCACATTGCCAAAGTGGTCAGAAAATCCTTCTACGTGGCACATCTCATTACAAAAGATTACAATCACAATTCACAATTACTGCCCCATAGCTATTCTCTCTCCACTCTCC
Source organism: Protopterus annectens (assembly GCF_019279795.1). Classification (NCBI taxonomy): domain Eukaryota; kingdom Metazoa; phylum Chordata; order Ceratodontiformes; family Protopteridae; genus Protopterus; species Protopterus annectens. Next base: position 916,811,934 of record NC_056725.1, on the reverse strand, counting down.
AAAATACTAGAGAGATGCATACACTCTCAGGTCTCAGACTACCTCCTTACTAACAACCTCCTTTCCAGTACTCAGCATGGATTCTGACCAAATCATAGCACCACCACTGCCTTACTCTCCTTTACTAACACTATCCTTCAGCATAAAAAGAATGGGTATCTCTCCTCTGCTACTTTCCTAGACCTATCTAAAGCATTTGACATGGTCCCACACAAACAACTTATCTCTGTCCTCAATAACCTATCCTTCTCACAATCGGTCACCAACTGGTTTCAGAGTTACCTGTCTGACCGCCAACAATCCGTTGTATGGCAGAATGACATATCTCCCCAACTACCTGTCTCCATAGGGGTTCCCCAAGGATCTATCCTTGGACCCCTACTCTTCTCTGTTTACACCAATAATCTAGCCTCTGCCACCAAACATGGCACACTCATACAATACGCAGATGACTCGACCGTCATCTGCTCAGCCCAGTCCCTACCAAAACTGCAAAAAGTCACACAGGAAGCCTTTTCCTCTGTTGAAACATGGTTATCCGATGCCCGATTAATACTCAACCCAAACAAAACTAAACTACTCATCTTCCAACCCACCAAACATACTCAAAACAACTCTCACTTTAACATCATGGCAAAAGACAACACCACTATATACCCAACTGAACACACCAAATTGCTAGGAGTGGAAATAGACAATAAACTAAAATTTGACATTCACATATCCATGACTATAAAAAAAGTCCATAAAAAACTAGGAGCGTTATACAGAAATAAGCAATTTCTCTCCAAAGCAGCAAAGATTTCAGTAGCAAATTCCCACCTTATCTCCACCCTACTTTATGCCTCTCCAATATATACCAGCCTAAGGCAATGTGATCTAAACAAGCTAGAGACCTGCTACAACAAAATCGCCAAATTCGCCACAGGGGCATCCTACCGTAGTCACCACTGTCTCTCACTTGCTGAACTGGGCTGGCTTGAACTCCCTCACCTCCTTCAGTGGTATCAACTCTCACTCACCCACAAACTAGTAAACCATCCACTAAATGTCCCATCCCTCCAGAATCTACTCCATCCCTATCGCACCACCAGACCACTAAGATCCAGCAGCAAAAATCACTTGCAGATCACTAAAGCCACTAACTCTGCTGGTGAAGCACTATTCTCTTGCGGCATAGCCAAATTATGGAACTCACTCCCACCCACAATTACCTCCATACCATCATGCACCCACTTCAAAACTTTACTAAAAGTGCAACTAAAACCATGCTGGCTATGCCCTTGCAACCTCCACTCTAATATCATCCACCCCATCAAACCACTACCTTTCTTTCCACTCCACTAACTACCTTGATTATAGCAAGCTCAGATGCTCATAAGCCAGTACTTATTATACAGCACAAACTTCTTCTTCTTGTAACATTTGTTAATGTCTGGTATGCACTTCACAGATAAAGATTCTAGTTGTCTACTGATGTACTATGTTCTTCATCTGTAAATATGTTGTAAGTAATTGCTATGTAAATTGTTAATCACTATGTAATCCAATGTATATACTGTCTGTTTATTTTAACTGTGGAGCTTTTCTCCCCGGGCCTCCGCTGAAAATGGGCCTACGTCCAGTCGGACACTCCCGGTCAACAAATTTAAATAAATAAATAAATAAATAAAAAAAAGGTTTCTCATCCAGAAAAAAAGAGGTCATTGTTCCCCTCTACTCATCACTCATTAGACCCATTATAGAGTACAACGCCCCTTTTGGTATGTACCTCACAAGACATCTACAACAACTGGAAAGGCCACAAAAATACCTCACAAAGAAGATTACTGGCCTCAAACAGATGCCTTATGCAGACCGTCTCAAAAAACTCCAGCTTTACGTCATCGCATATCGCCTACTCAGAAGCGATCTCTGCCTAACATAAAAAGCTATGTTAAACCCAGAGCTGTTGGACATGCCCCACTTAAAAAAATCCCAATCCCTCCAAGCTACATGCTCTAGGGACCTAAACCTTGTCTCCACAATAAACAGAACATGCTGGAGGGATAGATTCCTGTCCCAGAGACTTCCCATACTCTGGAACAGACTACCTATCTATGTCAAACAGAGCTCCTCATTAGCACTCTTCAAAAAAATCTTGATGATTGGATGGGTAATAGGAAATTCACCCCAGGGATCACTTCTGTGGTTCTGCTTGACAGGGGCACAGAAAAATAATTTTCTTGGGTGGCGAAAGCCAGGGTACATTTTTGGCTAGGCATGTATAGGCCCTAGGGCCAATAGCCTAGTACCTATCTATGAACCTATGAACCTATAATTCCTTGAGATTCCAAGAGCAGGCTAAGTTATTTCTTACACTTATTTCACTGAATTGCATTTCTGAAATGCTTATAATTGTGCTATACAGTTGATCTACTATATTTTTGCACTGTTATAAAGCTTTTTTTATTGTTTCACTGCATTTATGTACTGTTTTAAACTGTTTTAATATTACTTAACTGTAAGCTGCTTTTTCATACTGAGAGTTGTATTTTCTGTTTGTGAGTGCTCTATCCAACTTTTCTGTGCATTGTTGTCTGTTACAGTTAAAAGCAATCTCAAGTCTGCTCCTTGATCTGTTTAAAACTTTCATTTAGTGGCTACAGCTAGGAACTGTAATAGTGTGCATTACTATAATTGCTTTTTTTATTTAAATTACTAAATTGTAAACTGCTTTTTCATACTGAGACTTGGATTTTCTCTTTGTAGGTGTTCTTTCTATGCTTTTAAAGTGAGGTTTCTGTGTTCTGCTCAGGTGGCATAATCTTGATAGAGGCCTGTTGTCTAGGCTGGAAGTTTTGTTTGGATTTCCTGTGTTTCTGGCAGCCATTTTCTGCTGATTGTCTTCATTATTATTGAGAGTAACAAGGCCTCCTCCTGACCTTCTGTAGTACGAGTGATTGGGTAATAGCAGGGACTGAGTAGTAATCTGATCTTCCAACTCCTCCATTCTTACTGCTATATAAACTCTGTGTCTTATAAAGGTTCTGCTTGTATTGTCAGGCTCTGGATTGCATTGCATAAGTGGAAATTCCTTAAGATTCCAAGAGCAGGCTAAGTTATTTCTTACAGTTATTTCACTGAATTGCACTTCTGAAAAGCTTATAATTGTGCTATACAGTTGATCTACTATATTTTTGCAGTAATAAAGCTTTTTTTATTGTTTCACTGCATTTATGTACTGTTTTAAACTGTTTTAATATTACTTAACTGTAAACTGCTTTTTCATACTAAGAGTTGTATTTTCTGTTTGTGAGTGTTCTATCCAAACTTTTCTGTGCATTTTTGTCTGTTACAGTTAAAAGCATTCTCGAGTCTGCTCCTTGATCTGTTTAAAACTTTCATTTAGCGGCGACGGCTAGGAACTGTAATTTTTCCCACCCACCTCCCTAGTGTTGTGTGTTCTTATACTTGGTGGCTTTGCACTTGCCCACCCATACTGTATAGTTGATCTGTGACACTCCTCCCAGTCTAGTGTCATTAGTTCACTGAATCTAATAGAGAACATTTGTGAAGGCCAACCTACTCAGATTCTTAACTTGAATTAACTTCTGTTCCAGCTTTCTCCATTTCCACTATACTGGAAAAAAAAATTCTATGCTTGCTTCCCCCCTTTCCTGTGGCAGGTCAGATACGGATTTGCTGTGTCCAGGACTGTTTGTGAGCTCCTACCCCCCCCCCCACTTAACTGGGGTTAAACTATTCCTGGCGCCATAAAGTCTGTTTTTCAAAATTTCCCTTGCAACTAGCCAGCTTTTTAGTTTTAGCACTCATCTGTTTCTTTGATCTCAGCACTTGTTCAGAACTCATTGTAAGCACTTAATAAGTTACAAATTACTAGAGCACTCAACTTTCCTCACTTGTCTAGAGGAAAACAGTTTTTAGTAATTAATAAATAAGCACCTATTCAGGCATGTCTAAAAGTCAGCTCCCGGTGTTTTCTCCTGTCTATCTGATGAATCTGGGCATCTTGGGACAATGCAGCAATTGCCTCATGTACACAGACAACCCTCTCCTCCTACCACCCAACACTACGACCTGTGAGAGATGCACTTATATAGCCAAACTCGAAGCAAAGCTCTCTTCACCAAAGACTGGCCTAGACAGTCAAGAGGAGATGGTAAACACTTGCACCGCACCACAGTCATCACACTCATCACGTAGTCCCTCAAAACCTACACCACCAAAACACACACACAGAACCACAAAACACATGCCTACATTCACAGAGACTCTCAGTACTAATCTGCCCAAACAACAGAGACCTCCAAAGCAGAAGTGCAAGCAACCTCTACCCCCCAATACAACCCAAATGACACATAGCCCACATACTCAGTGTGCCACTCAACTACATGCCCATAAGGCATAACGTACCCAACACTCTAGTTATAGGTGACTCTATAGTCAGGCACAGTGATGTTTCACTCACCAGGCTAAACAAGGAAAAAGTTACTGTCGGCTGCCTGTCAGGTGCCAGGATCCGCCACATAACGCATGCACTCAGGTCACTCCACAACAAGTACAAATATGACTCTGTCATTGTCCATGTTGGTGTGAATGACCTGAGATGTACCTCCCTGGACTACATGAAAAGAGACATGGAGGAGCTTTTTGATTTTGTAGCCCAGGCCGGTATGACCCTAGCCCTGAGAAGCATCCTGCCATCACCCAGAATGACACCACAGTACAAGGACAAAATGATTGACTTTAACAATTGGCTAAGCTTCTGGTGTCATTCTAAGGGAATCCAGTATCTCTCTGCCTGGGATGACATGATCGACAGACCACGCTGCTTTGCCAGAGATGGCCTGCACCTGTTACCCTTGGGATTTCGGATACTGGCAAAGGCTCTTCCACGCCTATAGTGCCTTTTTTAGGCAAGGTTCAAATGACAAATTCACCACCGTAACAGGTACAAGCAAGCAAATACTGAGGGTAATGCTACTCAATGCTAGAAGTCTAAACCTCAAAATGCACTCACTCGAGGCACTCCTCAAAATGGAGAACATTGACATCTGTGCAGTGACAGAGACCTGGTTCAAAGCTCCAGAGAGCACCCCTGAATTACCAGGCTATATTTCATACCACACCTTTCAGCCACCAAACCCAGACCAAAGCACTAAAGGTGGAGGAGTGTCCATATTCATTAAGGATATCCACACCTCCAAGCTAGTTGCTCAGCATAATGCAGCCGAGATTATCCAAATTCAACCAACTCTGGGCAAAACCGCAATCCAGATTGTAGCTTGTTACAGACCCCCCACCATGCCCCAGGATTCCTACTCCTCTTTTCTTGATACACTGGAAAATATTAAGGTACAACCCAACACTCTAATAATGGGTGATTTCAACTACCCTACCATTAACTGGGAAAACTACTCATGTACCAACTCTTTTGCTCAACGTTTTCTGGAAATCATCAATTCCAACTCTTTGGATCAACTTATCCACACCTCCACCAGGGGCAGCAATATCCTAGACCTGGTCATCACCAACATGGGTGACCGGTGTTCCACACCAGAGGTCAGCTCCTCATTGGTAAGATCCAACCACAAGCTAATCACCCTAGACATCCACATCCCGCTCCCACCACCCATTAGGAAAACAACCATAAAAAATGTCTCCAAAGCGAACTTCACGCTTCTTAAGACAGAAGTGGCAAACTTCACGACACCCATGCAGATGGACAATAGAGGTACGACTGCTGAATCCTACACAAATGCACTTTATAAGCACTTACACAAGTGTATGGATCATGCTATCCCTAACAGAACCAAGATGCTATCCTCCAAAAAAAGGAAGCCAATCTGGTGGTCTTCTGTCATAAACAAACTCTACAACAGAAGAAAGAAACTGTTGCAAAAAAGAGTAAAATCCCATGATTGGAGGAACTCCCTGGGCAGCCTCAGTAAGAAGCTGAGATCCCTCATAAAATCCTCCAAAGCTAGTTATGAAAAAAAAATTGCCACTGATTCTAAAGACAACCACAAAGCATTCTATAGCTATGTCAAAAATCTCAATGGCAACACTCAGACTGCTCTGAGTTACAGCACAATGACACTAAATATACAGAACCAACTGATATTGCCAACATCCTGGCAGATAGGTTCAGTGCTAACTTTACCCCCCTCTCACCCCCTAAAGGGCCCATCTTTATACCGGAAGAATGCAGAGTTCGTGTAATCATGGCTGCAAAGGTAAAAACTTCACTCTCCAAAGCTAAGAACACAGCATCCATGGGACTTGACAACATCCCAGGCTGCCTTCTACATGAACTACAGAATCAACTGGCACCCCACCTAAGTACCATGTTCAATCATAGCCTCACCTCGGGCTTTGTGCCCGTTGAATGGTGCACCGTGACGGTTATCCCACTCCACAAAGGGGGGAGCACAACAGACCCTGGGAACTAATGTCCCATTAGCCTGATGAGCCTTGTCTGCAAGGCCATGGAACATATCATCATGTCACTCATAAACAAAGACATTGGAGATCTCCAAACTCTGGACCCCACACAGTTTGCTTTTGTAAAAGGCAGATCATGTCTCCTCAACCTGATAGACTTCTTTGAAGGAGTCACCAAAGCCATAGATGAGGGTAAGGTGGTTCACACAGCCTATCTAGATCTCACCAAGGTGTTTGACACCATCCCCCACTCTGGAATTATAAACTCACTAAATTAGGTATAAATCCCCATGTCACAAGATGAGTTAACAACTAGCTTACTGAAAGAACCCACACTGTGAAAGTAGCAGACTCCAAATCAGACTTCAGACCAGTGACAAGTGGAGTACCACAGGGTTCAGTCCTGGGTCCTCTCCTGTTTGGTATCTACTTCTCTGAAGTACAGGCTAACACAGAAGGAGCTTGGCTAACTAAATTTGTAGATGACTGCAAACTAGGAGCCATAACTGAAACTCCTAACGATGTAGACATCATACAAAAGGGCCTCACTGAGACAGATGCCTGGTGTCAAAGACATGGTCTCAAGCTCAATGCCAAAAAGTGCATTGTCATCCCCTTTGGTAAAAATTCTGTACCCATGAATTACCACATAGGCGGTAGTCTACTTAACACCAAAAGTGTGATAAGAGACCTTGGGACACAGGTGGACAGTAGTCTCTCCTTTGATAATCACATCACCACAGTGGTCAGGAAATCCTTCTATGTGGCACACCTCATTACAAAAGGTTTCTCATCCAGAAAAAAAGAGGTCATTGTTCTCCTCTACTCATCACTCATTAGACCCATTATAGGGTATAATGCCCCTTTTGGTATGTACCTCACAAGACATCTACAACAACTGGAAAGGCCACAAAAATACCTCACAAAGAGGATTACTGGCCTTAAACAGATGCCTTACACAGACTGTCTCAAAAAACTCCAGCTTTACTCCATCACATATCACCTACTCAGAGGCGATCTCTGGCTAACATTCAAAGCTATGTCAAACCCAGAGCTGTTAGACATGCTCATCTTAAAGAAATTCCAATCCCTCTGAGCTACATGCTCTAGGGACCTAAACCTTGTCACCACAATAAACAGAACATGCTGGAGGGATAGATTCCTGTCCCAGAGACTTCCCATACTCTGGGACAGACTAGCTAACTATGTCAAACAGAGCTCCTCATTAGCACTCTTCAAGAAAAATCTTGATGATTGGATGGGTAATAGGAAATTCACCCCGGGGATCACCTCTGTGGTTCTGCTTGACAGGGGCACAGGAAAATAATTTTCTTGGGTGGCGAAAGCCAGGGTACCTTTTTGGCTAGGCTTGTATAGGCCCTAGGGCCAATAGCCTAGTACCTACCTATGAAACTATCAACCTATGCAAGGAGTAGAAGAATCTTGGGCAGTAATATGCAGCAAAACCTCATTCAGTTAGCAACAGCCCAGTTATGTCAAAGTCCAGACCCACAAAAGCCCTCAAGATCCATAGAAAAGTTGAGGGAAAAAAATAGAGACATACTCATTAACTGCGATAGACAAATCAATTATTTATTTTATATCCCCCAATGGCATGATCTAAACAGCCTGTCACCAAAAGTGGACTGCTTGGAATTTCACAAAAATATATATATATATTTTCTCCAAACAATTAATGCAGGGTATTCTTCTAAAACTAAACAGTTATGTGGGACTGAAAACTGGACTGAGTTATTGCAATCAGCTGTGCCTGCTCTTTAAAGGACAGCAATGGAATTCTATTATTAGATGCTCAACTGTTCTGTCTTTTTTCTCCCTAATTACTGCCCCTGCTGTGAAAAGACATCAATACAGCATTTAATATATTTTAAATTGACTGTTTCTCGCCACTACAACAGTACCTTACTGTACTATGGTGGTTTCACTTTGAAAAAACTTTTATCCTGTCCTGGTAAAGCTTGCTGCAGTTGCCAGTTCATTGATGTCATCAAGGCCATTGAATATAGGTAGTTTTCTGGCCAATTCCCTCCCCAAACTGACATCACAATGACTATCCTAAAAACCCACACATGCTGTGATGTCACATCTCCCTGGTCCTTTCCCTACCCATACCGAAAGCAAAAGCTAGAACAAGGAAACAGTACATGAGTCAAGTCTCCTGATGTGAGCTGTCAATCACTGCAGGTAATAGCACAAATTACCCTTAGCACTTTGACAGCAAGTGAAGTTAAGTGTAAAAGGGGATGGGAGATGAGTCAAAGTAGTACAATTCAGGCTTCACAAAAGACTACAGTTTATCCATCCTAAAAAGAAGCAGCAGTAAAAAGCACTTTGAATGTCTGTTCTTTGGCATTTGCACTGTTTGTGTTTTAAGTAGTCATTGAACGGCATGAAATATTACCTAAAACTAACTGGCTGAAAGACAGCAGAGTATGCATGTAAAATCAATGTAGTGACCGGAACTTTAGGAAGAAGCAGGTCTGCATGATGAAATTTTTTACAGACAAGAACTGCACTGTGGGATACCTAAAGGCAGACTAAAGAATCGGAATTACTTCAAGATGCCAGATCCCATGTGTTCAGATTCAGAAATTACATATAAAAATATTTAAAAACCTGTAAATAGCCTAGAGTGGTGTTAAAATGTAGTAAACCCCAAACCATGATGAAATAAACATGTCTTTTGAGTATGTGGGTGTTGTTCTCCTTTAAGAAGTATTCGAATAATGAAGACGCACAAGTAAACAGATTATGACAATGATGAACTACAATTAAATTTCTTCACTCTATGTAGGTCATGAAAGACTCTTATTATGACAGTCATAATGCTAAATCTGCACTGAAAGGGGATTTAGAAATGATCCAGAACAGATGAGGTGTTAACCATTCTTAAGCATTACTTTCTTAATATTCAAAACCTTAAAAGTTGATAAAACATTCTTAGGCATTATCATCTTAATACTTCCCATCTAAAATTAGAACATTGGAAAAAGGTATGTCATCTCTATGACATACAAAGCTATTACTGTGTTACAAATGAAGTAGGTTTAAATAAGGGCCTGGCTTTAGGAGAAGACAGACAGGGATCAATGAGAGACAGTCTTTTATATCTTCTCAGCATCCTTAGGGAGATATTCCAGGGTGACTCTCTGTCACCGCTCCTGTTTTGTCTTGCTCTTAACCCATAAAGCTCTCTTATTAACAGACTAGGTCATGGCTATAATTTGGCTCCCAGAAAAACAACAAAGGGTAAGGATTTCTGGAGCTTTTCTCCTTGGGTCTCCACTGAAAATTGGTTTAATTCCAAGTCGGATCTTTCCAGTAAACAAATGTTAAATAAAATAAATAAATAAAAAAACTTAATACAAATTTCTCATCTTTATGTAGATGATTTAAAACTGTATAGGTCATCAGATGAGGAACTGAAAACACAACTGCAAGTGGTCAAAATTTTTTCAGATGATATAAGAATGTAATTTGGTCTTAATAAATGTTCAAAACCAACCTTCAAAGCAGGAAGGCTGCAGCAGCAAGAAAACATCAGTTTGGGATAGGAATGTGATATAAAAGAACTTGAGCAAGAGGGAGTGTATACATATTTGGGAATTCATGAAGGATCAACAATAAAAGATGAAGAAATGAGAATAAAACTTAGTAAGGAATATTTTAGTAGATTTAAATTAATACTAAAAACAGCATTGACATCTAGGAACAAAGTCCAGGCCATAAATCATTTACACTTTTGGAGTGACTGACTGGCCCCAAAAGGTGCTGGATAGTTTAGAGAGGAAAACAAGAAGGGTGTTTCATGCTCATCAAATGATTTATAAAAATCAGTGCATACCAAAATTATATATTCCTCATTCTGAAGGAGGTATGAGCCTCCTTGAAATTGATTACATGCATAGATCTGCAATAATGGGACTGCATACACATCTGCTGACCTCATAAGACCCAAATGTAGTGAAAGTTTTAAAACATGAGGAGAATAAGTCTAAGATGACTTCCCTGCTTAGTTCAGCAAAAGCATATTGGTCCCAAGCGGGAATAGAAATCAAACCAGAAGTAGATAAAACTCAGGCAGAAACTGAATGTGCCAAATAAAGAAAGAATATAAGGTGAAGGATCGAATAAGAAGGCAAGAAATGTGGAAAATGCATAAATATAGTTGCAAATATAGAAAACCTTTGGAACAGCCTCATGTTGATCAGGATCAGAAGCTGAAATGGTTAAGGAGAGGTGAATTTAAAGCAAAAGATGAAAGGGTAATATTGGCAGCCCAAGACAGTGGACAAGTTCATTGAACATGTGGGAGAAACAGATAAATGTACATTTTGTAAAACAGAATTGAAAACAGTTGCATGTCTTGTTGCTGGTTGTTATATACTGATGGCAGAAGGACTGTATACTGAAAGGCATAATAATCTAACAAGACTGTTGCAAGGGGGATTGTGCAAACATTATAATACTGAAGTAGCTGAAAAGCACTGGAAACATGGGCCACAGAGTATCATAGAAAATGATGAAGTTTATATCACATGGCATCATCCACTACCAACAGTTCAAAAAATAGATGCAAGAAAACCAGATAGAGTAGTCCATGAAAAGAAGACAAAAGTAGCATTGTTTATTGAAATTGCTACACCCAGTGACTACATTGTTTTACATACAGACAGACACAAAGTCATAAAATACTAGGATTTGCTGGTAGAAATGAGAGCAATGTGGAAGAAAGATGCACTGAAAGTTCCAGTAGTACTAGTAGGAGCAACAGGTCTTATAAAAAAGAATTTACAATCCTACTTAGATATGTTACCAATACATGTAACTCCATACGAATTGCAGAAGGAGTCATTACCGAGCACATTGCAGGTGATGCAAAGAGCATTTCTGACTGACATCAAAGATCGAGACATTACTAGTTTCATGAACTTAAATCATATTTTGACTTAGGAATAAGGTCAATTCCCGTCATGGTATTTGAAGCCCAAAAGAACTGGAGAAATTAGAAAAAAGAAGATGACTATGTCCTTTCATAACAGCACCTTCTTTGGCAGAACCCTCTAAAGGGCAAGCTGTATATAATCTTGTAATCTAGCTGAGAACTTTACATGGTTGAAAGCACTCACTCATAGTGGACTAAGTGAGAAAGGTGCAGGTTAAATCATTAACTTAAAAAAAAATCACCAACTTCAGAAGATAAAGTTATAATAAGCCTACATTTCTTGCTTGGACCAAGAACTTTATTGCCTTCTCAGAGTTGTATATAAATCACTGTGGCCTTCACAATCCAGTGAATGCCATGTGACCTTCAACCAGAGTTGAGGACCAAAAAACATTTTTCTCCAGAGTTTAGAGGCAAAAAAAGTTTTATGGGAAAAGAAATATAGTATGTTTATGTATGCTGTTTCATTCACTGTCTAAAACATTGAGACACCTTTCAGAAATCGTAGCAAAACCTGCTCTAGGGCCTTGTGACAGTAATACACACAGACATAGACAGATACACACAAAGCATATATACTTGCACATCAGCACATGCACATGATACGCACACACACACACACACACACACACACACACACACACACACACACACACACACACACACACACACACACACACACACACACACACACATTCTGCAAGAAAATCATTTACACATCTATGATCACAGGTGTGGCTGCTTAAATATATACCAACATTGCAAATTCATCTATCCACACAGCTAATTAACAAAAGGAATCACGCTGTTAACTTGCAGGGCATGATTAGTACCTGTTCTACAGTAACATGCTCCCTAACAGCTTGCACCAAGGACAGCCACATCTTTCTGCCCCCTTAGCTACAGCTTTGAGTCTCCTCTCTTAATTTTCTTCCACCCAGTCTGGACAGTATGCTAGATTTCTGGGCTAGTAGAAGAAGAATCACAAAGCACAAATGATTTGAGAACAAAAAAATAAGACAATTATTCAGGATTAGAGACAGGTATGCAATTTTTCAAATCAACAGGATTTGCATTTGTTTTCTTTTGCACAGACATCCCGTTGGATAAATGGAAACAGTCCACATTGGAGAGAATTCAGATTCACTTGAAAAAAGATTAAAATGGTTTCCATAAGAAGACTTTAACAATCTTGACGGAGGTGGGTTTATTCACAGGGACTGATGCTCATGTTTGAGAAGAACTTTGTGAACTTTTGTCAGGTTAAGCTATAAGGGACCAGACTTCATCTCTGGATTAATCACTCGCCAGTGAAGAAGCACTAGCCTAAAATTGGTTGAAGGAAGGCACATTTGCATGTGAAGTGCTTACAAACTCATCGTATTGCTGAGCAGTGATTATCATCACAGAGTTTAGCGTAATCTCTCATCATCTAGGCATGAGCTAAGATTAGAGGGGAGAATTATGTTTCTTCTTTAGCCATGTAGGAAATGTTGTTTTGTTGCAATACTAATTGCCAGAGTCAAACAGGACTTGGGCATGAAGTAATATGCTACACAAGTATGTAACCTACCTCAAGTCCAAAGGATAGTCCTCAGTCATCCCCATTTAATCTATGTTAATGGAGACTGATAAAGTCACACCCCTGTGCCTCACTCAAATACCTCAGGACTGCACATTAGAAGAACTCACCAATGTACAAGGCCAAATAACTGGTGAAGCTAAATGAACTAAATGGGCTTCTCAATGAGGAAGAAGCACCAACTGCATGGGAACTAGGTACTTAAAACAACCTGGCCTAACACCAGTAACAGCCTCTAGAGTCTAGTTTAATATGCATCTGGAGCTGTATTGAACGTTTTGTGACTCAGAGAAGTAAGCTTGTGACCAAGTGCATGCACAGATATGCAGAGTGCAAGCCATCCCTCAAACTCCATTGTGGATGGTTGTTAGTACTCTTTTGTTAAAGACAGAAGTACTTCCCGTGTGGTCTAATGGTCACAAATGTCCATTCTTCTTCCTTGATAGGGTAATTGCAGGCAGGATGGCCCTGCTAGATGTGATGCCTATATTCACCAGTCTGACTTGCAGTTGGGGCACTTGAAGTGCAAGGTCTCATAGCCATCTAGCTTCACCTGTATGTCAGACCTGGTATTGCAGGTAGCAGTCTCCTCTGCAACATCAGGTCTGACATACAGATAGAGATGCTGCACCTATGAAATTTGATCACAGGTGGCCCTACTGAGTCTTATAGTAGGTTTGAGGCAAGACTCAGAATAGATAATGTGATTAATTGACAAAGACTATTATGAAATCTCACCATTCAATGCACCAATGCACCCACATGCATTATTCTGCAAAACATAATTAAGAGCGTAACCTCAACTTCTTTTCTCAAGAATTCTGAACAAAGCCAATGATAATAGGAGGGGCAAAGTGCCAAAATCAGTGTTAAGTTTTAAAGACTACTCTTGCCCAAGTTAATAAACAACAGGTTTTGTGCTGACATGCATTTCCTGAACAAAGAAATGCTAATATTTGCCATTATTGACTGAATCTAACCTTCGGGGATTTACTAAATAATCAAATTTTTATGAGAGACAGTGCAAAAATATCAGCTGAAATCAGGGATGATCTGCAAAATTCTGGACAGCTGAAAGGTATACTTGAGAGCTCAATAATTCCTGTATCAACAGGGGAGACTCATGGTCTTAGAAAACCATTTGGAATGGCTGTAACTATATAATGAGTTTAGTTTTTCCTATGCATGTATTCCTTGGCTCTCAGTGATGGCCAATGCAGTACAGCACATCTCATCGACAGGCTTCATAAAGTCATAAGATCTATTTCTTCATGTGAATCTCTTGGAACACCACCTGAAATATGGCCCCCAAGACAAATTCATCATCACTAACAATTTTATCAGTGGAAAACTTACCATTTAAGCAGCTAGACTCTGCTTTTCATTAATTTCTGTCTCCATCACATATCACCAGACTGACATGTAGGATTACAGGATAATAGGAGGTTACTAGGCTGTCAAAGGAAAAAACTTCAAAGACCAATTCACTTTAGGTTCAAGCAAGGCACCCTTTATTACTTGCAGCAAGGAGACAAAGCATGTAGGCACAAGAATTGTCTGAATCATTGGTGATTAGTATGTTATTCTTATACAGTTCTCTTCCTGTCACACAGAAAATGTTACCATTCTATTGCTGGCGTAATTAGACACAGCTTTCTGTATGTTCTACAGAAAATGTTGCTAGACTTATTGCTGACCAAGTTAAATTATCTGCTGTTCTGCAAAACATTTTGAGAAAAACAACCTGGCCTTGGGCTTACTTCAGTCCATTTCAACTTTTCAATTCTTCTGTTGTACTGTTCTAATACATGTGTTACATTTTGCCAAGATTCAAGGTACATTTCTAGCTTTAGTACAAGTAATGCTGACTACGGTTTAAACTTTCAAGCATCTATTGTTTTCTCTATCAATAGCTTCTAGCAGCTGCATGTTTTCTCATGGCATAAGCAGAAATGAATATCCCTTTATTAAGTTTCATGACATTAGCAGAAATGAATTACTTCTTGTTATTTTCATGACATTAGCAGAAATGAAATATTTCTTATTATTTTCTTGACATTAGCAGAAATGGAACGCTTCTTATTATTTTCATGACATTAACAGAAATAGAATGCTTCTTGTTAAGTTTCTAATAGCTGTGCAGATTTATGCAGTGTGAACAGAATAAATGTATTAACCCTTTTAAATCTCGAATGCACTAAAAACGAATATTACTATTACATATTTTTCTAACATAGGCTAACAATCTTATAGCCTTTTTAAGCATAGCCATTCATGCCCCAATTTTCCCAATAATCAATGCCCAAGAACTAGAAAGGTTTATGGGACACAGGCAACAAGCCAGTGGTGAAATTATGATTTCCCATCCAATGGTTCAATTGCGTTTGAATAGGCTTGGGGAAGAGCTCAGCTTCACATGAATGGAGAGTCAATTCCAGAGAAGGGGTAATCTCTGTGACACATACCTGTCCATCCAACTTGTTTTGTTTATATCACAGATGAGGTTTAGATCCTCAGATAGGGTAATTCGAGTGCTGTTTGATTTGTGAATGTGTAGCAGGTCCATCGGGGCTGGATCAGAGATTGTCTTGAAGGTTAGACATAGATCACCCCTCAGTGGCCTGTATAAGACAAAACACAAGGGACAGGGCTTTGAGATGGTCTGCACAGGGCATGTTATTTACACCCTGTATTCTTTTTTGATCTGAATTTAAAAAAGTAATCACAGGAAGACTGGAGCACCTAGAAAATCCTCCGCAACTTTTGCAAATGCTTTGTCAGATATGTGCTACATGCTATAGGGTGCATTGTACTCAATTACTGGTCTAATGAGAGCTGAGTATAGTGGGACTATGATCTCATTAGACCTGGATGCCACACACTTGCTTGTAAGTAGTGCCACATAGGAATATTTTCTCACGAACATGGACACATGGGCACTAAAGTTCAGATTACTATCAATCTGAGTTCCCAAGTCCCTTACCACTGGGTCTACTCTTAGGGGAGTGTTAACAATATTGTAATTTGCAGGGGCAGTTGTCTTCCTAAAAATATAATTATGCATTTTTCAATTGAGCTTTAGGCCATGGTTTTGGTGTCAATTATTTGTTTGTGTCAGACCATCTTGGAGGATATCTACATCTTTGGGAGATTCAGTGAGTGCACCTAGCTTGCACTCACCAGTAAATTTGGTCAGCCAATGGAAGTCTACATTTGCTTTGATATCAGAGAAGTATACTGAAAACAGGAAAAGGTCTAGCACAAAGCCCTGTGTACACCACTAGTAACAAACCTCTTGGTGAAGGTGAATTCCCCTACCCTAACTTCATCAGTCCTATCTATGAGCCATTATGCTATCATTTGTGAGTTTGTCTATAATACCGGAAAAAGGTATTGTGTCAAATACCTTTGTCAGGTCAAGGTATGTAGTATCCATCATTTTGTCCTCATCAATGGCTCTAGTGAGCTTCTCAAAGAAGTCTACCATGTTTATTAGGCATGAACTGTACTTGACGAAATTGAACTAAGACATATCCCCTGTATGAATATCACCTATGTCTTTGTTTATCAGGCCCATGATAATTCTTTCCATGGCCTTGCATATAAGAATAGTCCTACTTGTGGGTCTGTAGTCCCTTGGTTCTGTTGATTATTAAATTAACAGATTTCTGATTAACAAATTAACAGATAAACAAACAATAAGACAAATAAATAACACTAGTAATATTGATACTGCAGTGTTTCAGAAGAAAAACAAACAGTTGCCTCTTTATCTCCTTATGTATGACATATACATTATTTAGTACATTACTCAGATTTGCCACAGGAATACTGAAGTACCAAGAAAACGAAAACGATGTATATTCCATATTTAGAAAATAATAATAATAATAATACCTGTGAAAGGAGCAGGGTTGCATCTTCTCATATTAATTGCAAACTGCTCAACATGTATTTAAAACAAGTAATCACAGGAAGACTGGAGCACCTGGAGAAGAAAAATGTTATTTATTGTTGTAACATATGCATATCATCCAGCAAGTCATACATTATCATGACAAGAAGCAAGCCTTTTAAAAATGTTTGTAATGTTGTGGTGATTAAATAAACTAACAAAAGTAGGTCGTGGTCCATAAATAAAGACTCAGCAAAATGCCACTATCTGCGGGGAGACTTTTTCTCTGCTAGGGCTGCCATCTGTTTTTGCTGCTTTCTGTATTTAAAAAAAACAGACAATGGTTTTGTACAACCAGCCCTCAATGAGATTTATCTGTCCACAGCTTATCCTGTCAAAGACCCTAAGATGCTTCCCCAGGTTCCTGCAGGAGCTAACAATTCACCTCTTCAAACATAAACTTGCATATATCTAGTTTTTATATCAATTTTTTATAATACGACATCTCTTCTCTTACACTAAAGACCGTTTTACTGTTACAGTTAATGGATTTCAAATATATTGACTGGTGTACCACAGGAAAGTGATGAGCAAATTCTTGTTATGAATTTGTTATTAATTCTAAATATGTCAGAATACCAAAAGCATTGAATTCCTTAGTTCACATTGCTGTACATACTCACTTTGTGTTTTAATTATGCATGCACTTATATTTTTGCACATTTTTTTAATTTAAACATGTTTTAGCAAAAAAGTTACAATCTAATTTTTAAACAGAGTTTGTAAATAATGCAACTTTTTACTGATGGCCTTAACATATCACAGCACATTACAGTCGCCTAATCTGGAGGTTCACTACAACAAATGGTAAAGCATCAGAGTCCCTTCTCCTCTAATGTACCTACTGCAATACCGTCCAGCCTAATCAAACTGCTAAGTTTTCCCAGTGCTGATGCATTTGTTTCCAGCAGTCCTATTCAGAAAAGTTGACCTGCCCTGGGATTTATTAAGTTTAAACTGCATTTTGTATGTAGATGTTGCTATTACAAGGGAAGGTAAAATAACAGGTGAGATTTCCAGTACCTTAGAAATAGACCAATTGGTATGGAACTGCTTTGCAAAGCATGATCACAGTTGTCTCACTTCAAAAGCTAAACAGTCATCCTACCCTACCATAACTAACCCAGCTCATGATACTTTGCCTGGGACTACTACACAAAGTTATCTTGGAATCATTCTAGATGCTTCACTATCCTATGCTATTCATACTGAAACACAAGTCACCAATCTTTAGGAGAGCTTAAAGCTATTTACTGTATTTCTACTCTGCTCACAGTAGAGCCTAGGTGGCTCATAGTCATTAACATACTCATTCCCCAATTTTTTCCCTGACTATGACCTACCCTTACTAACTATAAAAATCATCAACAAACTCTTGGCTATTACAAACTACTGAAAAATAAAATAGTATATTTCATTAACCTAGCAAGTAACATGGAGTCCCACTACATTATAATAAAGACGAATGTCAGCTACAGCAACTGATGCTTAAGACCCTTACTTACAAACTTCATTAAGG
This sequence comes from Protopterus annectens, assembly GCF_019279795.1. Lineage (NCBI taxonomy): Eukaryota > Metazoa > Chordata > Ceratodontiformes > Protopteridae > Protopterus > Protopterus annectens. The sequence goes on along the minus strand of NC_056725.1, from coordinate 916,793,465 downwards.
AAAGGTATTGCCCCCACCCCACTACCCTTTGAAGAGCAACTTATTTAACAGGAACTTTAATTACAACACGAAAAGTCATGAAGCATCTCTTTTAGCTAGGACTTAAGTGTGAATGAAAAAAAAAAGCATTTACCAAAATGAACTCTGAAAGCTGGAATAAATTATGTAATGAGATGAGACATCTATCGTCTAGCTTCAAACAAAAACTGAAGGACTATATGAAAAGAAAAAAGCTAGCTGCAATTGTTTTAGGAATGACGATTACATTCAAAAACATGGGTAAGGCATGCTTTTATATGGAAACTTTTCTTTTAAATTGGGTAGTATAGCATAAAGGGTATCTATAGTTTTGTGGAATACTGTACCCCTCATCCATTACAAGACAATGTTTTCAACTGTTTCAGCTATTGTCAGTGCCTTTTATAGTTCCTGTGTATGCTATGTCTGTACATTTGGGTTTATTTGAATGTTGTGTATTTCTCATTGCTGTTTACAGCATTTGTGAATGCTTGTTGATGTTCTTATCTGTCTAAACAATGAATGATCGAGCTTGTCATTGCGGTCTTGGTCTTGGCTGAAAAGGGCCTTTGGATCAGTTCATAGTTCATAGTTCATAGTTTTAGTACTAAGCTAACTGCCCTTGTGAGCCATTTTAAGCTTAGCCAATTATCCCTTGTGAGACTCAAACCCTGCACCTTGTGTTTGTAAGGTAAACACCTTAGCCATTAAGCCACCCTGGTCATTAATAAAAAGTTACTGTCCCACAATCATTTTAAGGAGCACCGTCAGCTTTGATGGGTCTCCTTAAGCTGCAAAGCACTCCCAGGCTTCTACACCATATTTAAAAGTAGTAGCTAGTATAACAATTAGGTCAGCTGTAGCTTTAATAAGATTTCCTTTATCTAATGATAGTATTTTAAACTGCCACCAGTATGTCAAAGTATAGCCACTTCAAAAGAAGGAAATCAAATTCCATAAAAAACTCTAAACTAATTTGTTTGGTCATTCAGCTAGCTGGGCTATTTACCAGAAAACAGCTTACTTCATATGTTTATTGGCATTGCCAGTTTAGTATTTCATGGTATGGGCTTTAACTAGAGTGGCAATGATAAAGTCATAAATAGAGTCTCTGGTATGAATTTCAATAATAAAGATAAAGGACATACCTCACAAGTTTCCTTTTAAGACCTTATCAACACATTTTATACAATTATATGATAGCTCTTTCTTGCAAGGCTGAGACCCCCACACCTGTACAGCAACATGCATCCATAATTCTCCAACTATTTCAATGAAAGAAAGACTAATGTTAGGGTGTGTGGGCTAATACCCTACTGACCTCATAAATGTTATTCCAAAGTATTATTCCATTTCTTCAGGGTAAATTATGCTCTTCTGAGTGATGGCTTTCACACAAAACAGTCTCTTTCTACATCTAGGAAAAAAACATTTATGTGATGTTCTGATACATATTATTCCTAACTACCTAGAATTCTGGCTTGTTATTTAGATGTCATATTTGCAGCAAATCTGCTAAACTGTGAACAAAATGTATGTGCTTTTTGTAACTTAAAAGGCTTACACACTTCCTTATAGCAGAAGTAATAGTGAGAACAATGAATAAGCAGCCTCATGTTTGTCACTTATGTTTGCAGCAATCCCTCAGATTTGTTTCTAGGAATGACAACCAAATATTGCATAGGCATACCACATGGTTAGCATATTTGCTGCTAAACCTGGTTGTTTATCTCAGCACCTTCAGATTCTAGTTGCCCTTGCTTGGATACACATGTTGCAATTCCTAGTGTGTGTGTGTGTGTGTGTGTGTGTGTGTGTGTGTGTGTGTGTGTGTGTGTGTGTGTGTGTGTGTGTTCCCCATATTCCTGGTCTCTTATACTGTATGATAATCCAGTCCCACAGATTCAGGGGAAACAAGTAAACAGTGTGAGCAATAAAACATTTGGAGTGGCAAGCCTCTTCTCTGGCATAATATCTCAATGACAAAGTTATCTTGACACTTTTGTAAATAATCGAAGGTCTGCTAGAAGCAAAGACTTTGCATTCTTCATGTTGGAGTTACCGTGAGCAGTACTTCACACACTACTGCTGCATCACTTCTACTTCCACCTATAACTTATGGCTCCCTATTGAAAGGTTGGCACTCACTATGCCGAGTGCCAACAAGTTAAAAAAAGAAAGAAAATCCAGGAGAAGCATGAATCTCAAACATCACTCTTCTCCTTTACATTTCTTTTTTGCAGAGGGACAAGCCCCCCGCACCTCTTGAATTTATATATACCAACTCTGAGATCACCATACCTTGGAGAAAAGGGAATATTCTGAGAAACGTCCAACTCAGATTTAATATATGTAAGTCTGTTTTTTAACCATTCAGTCTCCTTGTTTTGGGACTTGATCCAGTGGGTCCTGACATTTCAGATGGTTATCTTAACTTACCTTGCATATTAGAGTTCAACTCAGAAGGTTAAGACTATGTGCTGCAAAAGATCTTCAATCTGTAGTCTTGTGTTTGTTTGAGTCACTCAATTTCAACATGTTAACTTTATAACAATACTCATTGCAGAAGTTTACAGATTCTTCTCCAAGGTCATCTGATGTGTCTTATGTGAATTTATCTCCTCTCTGAACATTTCTGTGTTGCTTAACCTTGATCTGAAAAGTATACCTGTCCTGTTTGCAAACATATACCATTGTCATAGTCTCCCAAATGAGTTCTGACTCATCATTCTAATATTTCTGCATATGCCTGTGCTGTCTTTGGAATATGTCCTAAGCAAGGACTCCCCACTTCAGTTAAAGAAGCCTTGCTGTCATAATACCATAAAGGTGGAAAAGGGAAGTGTCAGGACAAGGACGGTTCTTCTGAAGAAGGGAAGCTGGCAAATACGCCCAAATGAATCCAAACAGAAACATTCATCATGTTTTATTCCATTAGTCAGAGATCCCCTTGGTATACAGCACGATGTGACAAAGCAGTCCTTGTATTTTATCCATTTACCTTTTATACTTTAGTGTGTAAACGTCCGGCATCACTTACAGTCAGCAGGGGGAAAACTGACCCAGATCCTTTCTTTAGCAAAAAAGAATTCCTGCATTTCTCAATCCTTCCCAACCATGGATACCCTCTAACAATGCAAACTCATTCCTGAGTCTGGGTCACTGGCAGTGCAGTTAAAAAAATCCCCTCTGCCTCAGCAACCAAGCTGTATTTTGACATGTCATTTTTCTAAATATTGTCAAGCAATTATTTTTCTTTTCGCATTACTGTATCTGGTAATTGTATTCCTTAACTAACCCCGTCATATGGGGAAAGTGTCTCATTACTATGGCTATTGCATCATTTTGTCTTGCTGCACTGTTTCTGCTAAGTAAATATGCTCAATGCATGTTCTATGCTATAATTTGCAAACTGCATGTAACATTTCTGTTTACTGTCAATTGTATTTAAATACACTTCTGGGACTTCACCCTGTTATAAAGTCAAATAAATAAATAAATAAATAAACAAATGACTAAATGTATAAAAGCATTTTGGTTAGTGCAAACATCACGATTTTATGGGTCACTCTTCAACCATATGTATTATTCATTACTTAAAACTCTACTTTGTTTCCATTGTGAATAAACATTCAAAAGGTGAGGCTGATTGTAGCCTGCTATGTCATTTTCTAAAAATAATGCTTTTAGTGAAATGAGAGACACTAAAGCAGCGGCTTCCAGGAAACATGAACACAGGCAATTTGAAACAGAGTTCAAAGCATTACAGTGAAGGAAATGGACAACTGAGACAAATGAAGGATCGGTGATGTTTTGCAGTTGGTGCATAGGGTTAAGGCTATGAGCTGCTGACAGGCTGCTTTCTGTGGTGTGGCATTTAATTCCCACAGCCTTCACTTGCCTCCTGTGTGACCTTTAGCAAGTCACTTAACCAGACAGTTCAATGTGGCAATTGGGAATTTAGGATAAGCTCCTTAATGGTCTCCTGAACTGCGTTTATACATTTCATCTACAGGAGGTCATCAGTTTAAAAAAAAATCATGAAGCAAACAGCAAACAGATTTCTCTATCAGGTGCAACAAAGTTGTTCTGCATATAATATGTAGAAAATCCACTTTGCTAGCTTCTTTTCATTAAAACATGATAATGCAAGACAGAAGAGCTTAGCTGAATGAAACATATTTATTGGCTTGCATATTAGGGCACTAAGGTATAAAGAAACTCTAGACATTCACAGTGTGTATATTTCAGCACTGTCATGGGTGATTGCAGAGAACTAGTGTAAAGAACAAGCTGTACTTCTGCAGCAATATGCAGGATGTTTGGTTCTGTCTGCCAAATGGTAATAAGAGTTTCATCTACTTCATTTACTACACAGCAGTTTTTGATGTCCTAGCATTACCTTCTGTGAAATCAAGCATAATGTTAATCTTCCTGTGTGCATGATAGTTGCCGTAAGGATTTAGTTCTGTCACAAGAATGCAAATTAGCTTAGTTCCTGTTACTTGTTTATCAAAATGAAAAAAAGTGACTGAACTCAGCAAAGCCGATGGAAAAAAATACTGTTAAATTACAAGCTTCCTTGCATCATAGTCCAGTATAAAATCTCCTTCAGCATTAGAGACTCGAAAAGTGCTTGAGAACAGTATATGTTTGCAATTTAATAATATTTTTTTCATTGTTCAGTTTAGTGTAGAAATTACTATTTAGGTGTCTGCATTGGTGCCTACATTCCCCCAGGAAACAATATCCCAATCATGGAAAACCTACTTGAATGGATCTCAAAATCCTTACCCCAAGAAAATATCCTGCTAGGTGACTTTAACATAGATTGGCTTAACTGTTCCAGCCAAAATCTACTTTCCCATATTAACCTCCACTAATTTACCCAAGTTATCACATCCCCCACCAGAAACGACAAAAGATCCAAATGCCAATCCTTACTGGACTGGATACTTGTATCCCACCCATCTCTCACATCCCAAGCTAGATGTCTACCAGACATTCTCAGTGACATCCAGCCAACATACCTACTAAGATCCAAAACTCTCCAAATGAGCCGTGTAACACATAGAGAAGTCAGAAACAAAAATAACTTTAACCCTAATGACTTTATCAGTGACCTAAAATGTTGCAATTGGACACCTCTAAAACTCTTAACTCTGGATGATGCAGTACTATACTTTAATACAATCTTCCTAAACATATTAAACCATCATGCTCCCTCCAGAGCCGCTAGAATAAAAGTTAAATATGCCCCTTGACTAACTAAACCTACCAGGTCAATTTTCAAAGAAAGAGACAAAGCATGGATACAATTTCACAAGACCAAAACCCAAGTAGATAAACAAAACTACTTAGAATTACGTAACAAAGCCAAGAAACTCCTCAAAATTGACAAAATCACCTATCACCAAAATCTACAAAAAAAAACCATGCAAAAACCCACCCAAAATTCTGGGCAGCAATCAACTCTGTATTGCAACCTGGGAAAACTACTATCCCCACTCCTACAACAGGAAGCAATCAAGATAACATCCCCACCCAATTCAATAAATACTTTACCAAGACAATCCAGGCCCTAGCTAATAACCAAATTAGTACCAATCACCCTCCTCCAAATATACAAAAAATTAAACACAAGATAACAGCCCCCACTTTAGCTTTCAGCCAGGACCAATCAAAACCATTCTAAAACTCCTCCAAAAACTCAAACTCACCACCTTGACCGCCGACAACCTACCCGCAGAATACCTCCAAATAGCTGCAGTAGCCATAGCCTATCCTGTTGCTATCCTCATTAACAGTTCTATCTCAGAGTGTGAAGTAGCCCATATATGGAAAACCTCCCATATACCACTACACAAAAAGGGTAATGCCTTTGAACTCAATAACTATCGCCCTATTGCTATTCTATCACCCTTGTCAAAAAATCTTAGAAAGGGTCATACACACACAACCTATGAATTTCCTTCAAGAAAACAATTTACTATATTAAAAACAGCATGGCTCTAGACCCTTCCATAGTACTACCACCGCACTCATATCATTCGCTAATACCATTAATAAACACAGAAATAATGGACAACTACTCACTCCCATATTCTTAGATTTATCTAATGCTTTCAATATGGTAAATCACAGTAAACTTCTCCATTTACTCTCTACCTTAAAGCTCAGTACCTCCTCCATCAAATGGTTTAAGAGCTATCTATCAGGTCGGCAGTAGGCAGTGCAATAGCAGAACCAAATATCCTCTCTACTACCTGTATCTTTAAAAGTCCCTCAGGGATCCATCCTAGGCCCATTACTCTTCTCTCTATTCACCAATCAACTCTCATTCCCCACACCGCAAGCCTCAGTCATTCAATATGCAGATGATACTACTGTCATATGTGCCGCCCCCACATTTCAGCTCCTCCACTCCCAAACACAAAAATGCTTCTCCCTAGCTGAAACCTGGTTCACCAGTCACCAACTAATTCTTAACCCAAATAAAACAAAATTACTTCTCTTCAGCTCTCATAGATCCTTCCCCCAAATAGATAACTTTACTATCACCTATAGTAACAACACTACAATTACCCCAACCACCCACACCAAACTTTTAGGTGTCGAAATAGACAACCATCTAAGAATTGACTTGTACATTGCCCAAACTATCAAGAAAGTTAACAAAAACAAGGACTGCTCTATCGTAATAAGCTATTTCTCTCAAAACAATCAAAAACCACAATAGCCAGGACACATCTGCTATCCACCCTCCTCTATGCATCCCCACTACTAACTAACCTTCATAAAACCAGTCTATACAAATTAGAATCCTGCAACATACAATAAGATAGCTAGTTTTGCTACAGAATCTTCCTACAGAACACATGACTGCTAAACTGGCTTGAACTCCCTCTAGTACTTCAACTCAATCAATTATCACTAGCACACAAAGTATACTACCACTCAGATAATATCCCAGCACTTCAACATCTTATATGTCCTCACACCATAACAAGAACCTTGAGATCTAGCACCCTAAACCTCCTAAAAGTCACTAAACATAACAATGAGGTAGGCAAATCTCTCTTTATCTACTATATTTCTAAACTCTGTATCTCCCTACCTGCCCACCTAACATCCAACAATTATATTACACAATTTAAAAAAACATCTAAAATCCCACCTCATGAACAACTGGCTATGCTCCTGTCTCACCCCAAGATAATGAAGGGCATACAAGCAAAATATTTTAACTCTGCTATTGTTAAGTCTGGTTTCTCACCCTGTTCTGGTCTAAGTGCTACCTTATCAAATGGAATGTATAACTGTCAAAGAAAAGCATGCACTGTAACATAATGTATCTAGAAGTCTGCAAAACTGCATGTACCATATGTATTAGACTAGAATTTTCTACATGTATCAAGAAATGCACTACCTCTGAACTGTATATCTGACTATTAGCCTGTACTAATACTGTATGATACTTACTAATGTTAGTCTGTCTGATTTGTAAGTAAATTCAAATGTCTTAAGAGCTTGTTTATGTACTAAAATGGAGCTTTTCTCCCCGGGCCTCTGCTGAAAATGGACATATGTCCAGTTTGACTTTCACAGGTCAACAAATGTAAAATAAATAAAATAAATATGATGTGGCATTTCAGGCTAACTCTTGAGCAAGAGTTTCAGCAAAAGATAGAAGAGTGGAATGCAAAACTAAAGGCACATAGAATGAAACTGAGTACAGATAAGACAGTTGTAATGGCAGATGAAGCTAATAAATGAGACAGAAAGGAAGACAGTAGAACAGATTAACAGCTTTAAGTATCTGGGAAGGGGTGGTTATAGGCAAGTGAAGTCTGAATGAGAAAGACAAACGTTGAATCAGAAGGGCTGTAACCAACTGGCACAGAGTGTCAGGGGTGGCATAACAGAAGAATGCCAAAGAAGCTGAAAAATAAGGTGTACAAAACAGCAGTACAACCAGTACCACCATATGGTTCAGAAACCTGGGAAATAAAGGCAGGGCCATTTAGAAGCTAAAGGTGATGGAGATGAAGTGCCTGAGATAGGTGGTATGATGCACACTTTGGGTCAGGTGAAGAAATGAGGACATAAGAGCAGAAGTCAAAGAAGCTCCAGTTGCAGAAAAGTTCAAAGAGAACGGCTTATGGTGGTTCTGGGCACATGAGCAGAAAAGCAGAAGACAACCTGGTGAAGAAGATTTTAGGACAGACAGGAAGAAACCAAGAGAAAACAAGGGTGTCCAGCAAAGAGGTGGATGGATTGTGTGAAAGAAGACCTGGAACAGTGAGGAATGACTGTAAAAGTTATGTAGGAGAGCAGCAATTACTTGTGAGAGACGGTGGCAGTTGACACAGTATTGTGATCCCACATAGAACTGCTAGAAAGGAAAATGGGAAGTATAGATTTAGAAAAAAAATGGTCTCTTTGTCAAAGCAGTTACTTTTTTCACATCTAGATATACTTTTCCCTATGGAAGAAAGTCTGTATGAATTGAAGAATCTAGGTGATACCCCCCTGAAAATAATCCTGAGAGAAGGAGTCTTGTATAAGACTTTAGTGAGAACTCAGACACTGAAAGAAATGTCTTACCTAAGTGCGAGCATCTTGATACTTTAAAAAGACCCTGCAAAGATAATCAATTTGTCTAAATAAGGCAAAACATGAATACCTTGCAGTCTGCAATAGGCTATCACCGAAAAACTCAAAGGATGAGTCAACACTATAACAGATTGTGAATGGACAACATTTTGGGCTTTCACTCATTAAATGAGAAAGGAAAGATGTGTGATGGGTCTCCATGAGGATTCTTTCTTCTGTAGCAGAAATAAAACCTTTTCCTATAAGATAAGGTAGAAGTGGTTTTATTTCCCCCTGAGTCAGTAGATGCTAAATGATCTGGTGGATGAAGAGGAATCCCCTGAAAGAAGGAAGGGGCTCCCACTGTCCTCTCTTCTCTGCTGGCTCACTCTCAGAACCCACCCATTTATCTGATACTATTTGTTGCCAAAGAGGAATAGAAAGATACATTTTAGGGGAGATTTAAAGGCTAGCCATGGTGGTAAGGGGGAGTTACTATTTGCAGATAGTCATTTAAACTTGTTGGTCTTTTCTTGTTTCTATGTGTCTCTCCTTTCTTTTTTGGAGCCTTCCTGCCATTTTTTTGAGCATCTGCTTGCCAGATGGTTTCTGGGTGAGCTTACTTTGCCTTTTATAAAAACATACATAGGTAGGTGTGAAACCTTTCTCAAACCTGGAGAAAGAAGACTGCAAAATTTGAGTCACCCCTTGAATCAGTTTTCTTCATTCATCACACTTTTTAAAACCTCATGAGTAGATAGTCCAAAACAGCTGCCCTATCTAAAGGAGAATATATAGTTTCAGCCTTAACATTTTCAGGTCAATTTTGAGAATGGAACCATGCAGACCTTCTCATAACACTTCCAGTGGCAACTGATCTGAAAAGGCATCAGCTGAATCCTAAGCAGACTTCAAAGATTGTTTGGTCAATTGAAACACAGAAGCAGTGCACTTTCATAGAATATTTTACACAGAACATAAAAAAGTAGCTATAATGTTACTCATATTCTCAAATGATGCATGCAAAGACTCTACTTGCAAGCCTGATAATTAAAAATTCTAAAAATAAGTGTAGCAAAAGTATACACTTTTTCCCAAAATCTATGAAAGATTTTCCAATCCATAACAGAGGAGGAGGGAGTAGTGTTTCAAATGTTTAGCAGCAGCAAGATTTACCAAGAAAATCACTGGGGGTCAGATCTGGGAATCTATCTGCCTTGTTAGGGGCTATATGCTATCTGTCAGACACATTATAGTCTGCATTAAAACATCCTCCAAAGCTGCAAGTACAGTTAGATCAAAACTGGTTTAAGGAAATTCCATTTGTAATAAATCTTTTTTTTAAAGACACAAGGAATGTCATTATGTTCCCATGGAAAAACTGGTTCATACTAGATATGGTTTCAGAAAAAAAATTCCAATAGACTGTCAGAAGAAACATTATCTTCATAATCAGAATCAGTCACATGACTTGAAAAGAAAATTTAAATGGGCGTACCTTCGTTGAAGGTTGAACGTCGAGCTGGCACCTCGGAGTTTGTGAAAATCTACTGCCAATCATTAGCGGACCAGAGTTCCGCTGTGGCAACCCCTAACCAGGAAAAGCCAAAAGACAACAACAATTATGTCTCTGTTCACCATACTTGAAATCTTTAGAAAATGACAAATTCATTTTTCTTTTACCAGTAAAACCAGAATGAAAGGTATCAAGGTACTAAACGTGGGCCTGAGCTAATTCTAATGAATCATTCTTGTCATTCTTGTCCAACATGATTGTGATAGGGGAATAAAATTGGGTAACTTTCTACTTCTTTTTAACAGAGGTTAACACAGAATAAGATTAACTCCTGAATGGCACGTCACCCAGAAGAATAGGCATCTCAGTTCAGCTGGACAATGAGGCATTCCCCACTCCTTCATCCATGACTGATAAAAGTGATTTTCCAAAGCCTACTAAGGATGTCCAACAGTCACAGAGGATGTGCCTAACCCCTAATCCATGGCGGCTGTAGGGATATAGAAGACACTAAGGAAGAAGATGTGATCTAAGGGACCAGAAATAGCCACAACAGAGTCACTCATATACAGGTGGGAAAATTCATAGCCTGCTGAAGGGGCAAAGCCTGTCTGTAAAATGTCTTCTTTTTGTGGCCAGAGGAAGGAAGAACTGCGGAATTTGTAAGTTGTTTCATGATAAAGCAAACTGAAGCCTAAAGGCTTTCAGGTAAAAAAGGTAAGTAACAAAAAATTTGTGTTTCCACTTAAAGAACTGTGAAAAACACAGCATACACTTACCACAACTCCTAAATATAATTTAAAAAGTTTTCATTACAAAAAAGCAAACATTAAAACACTTTTAACAAACATTTACAGTAAAGTAAAAAGTAGAACTGTAGACTTTTAACTGACTGAAAAGTCATGTGACAGTCCAATAAACAGAATTGCTAGCATCAAATAAAGTCTTTCACAGAGAAAAAGGAATGTTTCTGTCACAAAATGTGGAAGTCTTTTTTTTTCTTTGAAAGGAACTTATCTGCCCATTATTGCAGAATCACTAGCCAAACGTCGATCCTAGAAAGCTCACAAGATGAGTACTCTTCAATGGCAGGAAAGTTCTTAACGGCTTTGAACCCATGTCACTGATTTAATTTAGCTTTGCTCAAACTCAATAATTTGGATATGTGGAAGATGTTCTTAAATTTTGGAAGCTGTTATATGCCACGGTAATCACATGATGAGCATGCACATATTGCATTCCTCGGATAACAGCCATTCGTAATTTCAGTCACTAATCTTAAGGTGCAGTACAGTTGCTTTTATTATGCAATTAATAGATAATCACTGTACTTAGTAAGTACTTTACTGTTCAAAACGCGCTAATCTTTAAATTCAGACTGGTGTTTTATCAAAGGGACTTCCTCTTTTGCTTAAATCATGAAGTAACAAACACTTCTGTAAGAAGAACTAGATAAATCCAAATTGCCATTACTATACTTACAGGAATTTTACAAAAGGTGCTCCTGATGATTGGTTTATCAGTGATTACTCCTTGGAAGAAAAGCTATAGCAAATCTGGGGAAGATTTTAAAAAGCAAAAACTTCACATTGTCAGAAAACGTTTGAATAAACAAAGGCATGTTTTATCAACTAATTTCACACGGCTTTGAGAAATGGGCTCAGACTATCAATGCATTTGAACTGCAGTGTCGGAGAAAAGTTAGAAATATGTAGACTGCATCAACTTCAGAAATGTCAGTACCTAATGAAATAAACCTAAACTGTTCACTGGAAGGTCTGATAGTAAAACTAAAATTTAAATACATTGCCACATAATGCAAATGCACGATTCCCTAGAGAAGACAGCTGCTTGGAAAAATTGAAAGCAAAAGAAACAGAGGGTGGCAGAGGTTAAGCTGGGTAGTGAGCATTACTGAGGTAAAGAATGTAAATTTGCAAGAATTTAAAGAAGCAGTTGTTGACAGGTACACCTGGTGTGCTAAAGTCCTTGAGGTCAATGAAATTGTCAATTAAATGACTAAACAGCAATAGAAAAGGTTCCATGATTAAATTTTGCTTCCATGCCCACTTAACATATGTGTCTCTAATGTGCTCTTCACTCCTTCTTCACAAATTCTCTAACTTATGCATTATGAATTTATACTGAAATTCTAACATCACATAACTTTCTCAAGTTTGAAAATATGCTAAAGTTAATTCGTTTTTTTTTCAAATATAATTTTTATTTCCTTTTCCACTCTTTTTTATCTGCAAAAAAGTAGTATAAATAAAAATATGAAGAACAAGATACATGGAAATAACAGTTTGAAATAAAACATAACATAGACAAGACATATGCCATCAATATATGTTTCACAGTAAGCATAGTCTGTTAACTTTTTAACTGTTCCCATATACTTGTAATACAAAAATTTACTCAAAGATTTTGTAGATCTTAATAAATTCTATCATTGAAAAAACAGTTTCGTCAAACAATCTTTAGTAGTATCTTCTAATAACTATGTACACTATACACAGTGATGTCACCTCTGATGTTCAGTATGTTTGCACTTCTTATATCTTTCCTATTCTTATATGAATAACAGTTTTGTCAACATTTATTTTCTGTTATTTTCCTTATTGTATAGGGTAGTAGTAATTACCTTAAGGTAGTCATTTACCTTAAGATTTCTATAAGTGTTTTCCAATATTTCTGGTAGTAAGATTTTTTTTTTTTTTTTTTTTTTGGCTTTTTGTTTCATAGCTATTCCTTTAAATTCATTCCTTGTAATTTTTATCCTATCTAACCAGTTTTGAGCTATGTATGATTTCATCATTGCACACAATGTTACTATGATGTGTTTGTTTTCATATGAAAAATTTGTGGGAAATACATGTAAAATTACAATTTCCCAATGCTATCTAACACATATAGTTTAATAACAAAGATTAAAAACCAAGACTTACTCCTATACTCAAAATATTGGGAAGAAAAAAAAATAAGATTACTGTAGACCAAAAATCTGCTACGATTGAACTCACCTTAAAATTAACCCCACTTAAAAAAGTAATTTATACCCAGATTATGATTAACAATAATGCCTACCATACACCACTCTTTCTAAGTAAAATCAATCTTTCTATCTCCCCTTTTTGTCCCATTTGTCCAAAAAGTGCAGCTGATACACTCCATATCTTCTGGAGCTGGAAAAAGGTATACAAATTATGATGCTCTTTAAGAACCAAGTTAGAAAAAAAGGGATACACTAATGCTTAAGTTAATTTTGTTAATTAACCAATGAAAGCTAAACCTCAAATTTCCCTGTATAGAGACAGTCCTTGAACTAGATAAAGCACGAGAAATTTGTAGAAACACAATCTTAAAAATAAATCAGTCATTTACTTCCCATTAAATTGTACAGACTAAAAAGGAAGCACTGTCATGGATGACAACTAATCTAAAAATCAGCCTACTGTCTCTGGGAAAAGCTTGAGCTCATTATAGCTGCTGTACAAATAATGTCTGACATAATGTTATTTTTACTGTACCAGCCCACTTACATGAGCAACACAATAAAGAAATAAAGCAGTGAGGCATTAAAAGAAAAGACAGCGGTTATCAGTCTACATAATAAATACAGATACAGATGCAACTAAATTGCTTTCCTTACCTGTGTGTCTGTCTGTGTGTAGACTGCATTCTGTATCTTGGACTGTATAGAGCATTGATTAATATGGGTGCTTTACAGACACTTCTTGGGAACACTGCCTGGTGAAATAGCAAGCTTGGAGTTCTACATTATTTAAAAGGGGACCAAAGGAATTCAGCCCTGGAATATAGCAAGGAGGTTGTTAACAGATCATAATATTAATCCTGTGCCTCATCTCAGGAATGCAGTGGAAGGAACAAAACTGTGCAACATTCCTTCACTTTTCATGACTTGTTTTGCTCTGCTGCTAAGAAATGCATCTCCCTGGCAGATGATTTGTAAAGTATGCAGCTTGCTGAGAGATGGCTTTCGGCAAGCAGGTTGTTCTAGTACAGTCACAGGACCTTCAAAGTAGCAGTTACAAGCATTGCATAAGAATTCATAATTCTGGCAGCTGAGGGATGGTTTTAATCTTACAGTTCCCTAGCTATCACATTATGTTGAAAAACAAAATACATTTCAAAATAAAAAAAACATAAAGTATACTGATCTGAAAAAGCAGGATTCTATTCTACTATACTGCAGTCAACATATGCTTCAAAGTGTGTGATTTCAGGGATGATCAGATCATACTAACTGGCTGAGGGAATTTCAAAAGCTTGCCTTCATTGGTCTGATGAATTCTTACCATGCATATCAGGTTATTCTCTCTGGTTATTTTATTCATGTTTGTTAACTGGGGTAAAGCACTGATCTCCAGACCAGCATGGGTGTGATGTATTGTTAAGTGATTTGTATAGTTAAGCAATGGAGACTAAAGGAAGCAAATCCTTAACCAGAGGGAACAGCTCATTAGCAACTCCTTAGTCACCAACTGCCAGGCAATCCTGTGCATTAACTGCCAGACCAATTATGATATATGATACATATAAATGATTATTTAATCATGGCTATTGGTTAGTTTTCTTGTACTTTTTTCAAAAAAGAAAAAGAAAACAGTTGCATTCTACATTTTTTAACATTTTAGTATCATTTAGAGAAATAACTCAGCTGTGCTACAATCTCCATTTTTTACTCTCTGTTCTTAATCATTATCTGTGTTCCTCCTTTCATTTTAAAGAAACACATCTAAAAGCTAACAAAGCAGAAATATGAAGCAGGAGTGTAGAAGATAAATATAATATCTTGCTTTTCCTTATTTGATCCAGAAAATCTTGAGCTTTGTTTCCTCATCTTACCATTGGAATTACTGATGCTGCAACACTGCAGGTGTAACTCTCAACCTCTCAGCACAAGAAATCTGGACAAAGCCAAAACTAATCGTGGGCACAAAGGCAGAAAATTAGGGGTGCATTTTAAATATTGCTTGTAAAAATTTAGAAAGTTGCTAGAACACAATAATCCATTTTCTGAGTGATATGAAGTCTGAAACTTAAATTCCTGTCATTATTAAGTGACTTCAGTCCTCTCTCATTTGCCAGAAAAGCACATGTTTTATAAGGAACAGACCAAAAATGGGAGGCAAAAATCTGGACATTCTGTGAAAACCTGGCCAATTGAGAGGTATGGCTTCAGGTTTTATCTTAAATTGTTCCTCTTACCTTTTCCTTTATGTCTGATTTATCCCTCACATTTCCTTTGTCTTGGGATTCTCCTTTATCATAGGTAACATTAATATCATGGTTACTGAAATGACTGAAAATTAAAGTGAAATACTTTATTTTTAACATCAGTGCCTATGTGAATGCTTTATTTTAAAGTTGCCTCTTTTATTGATACTATACATCTTCTTTGCCACCTGAATATCATATAGCTTGAAAACCCACATAAATTCCAAACTCACTCAGATAAAAAGCGTCAGTCAGCAAGAGAGGAGTGAAGCTCTACCCATACACTTTGTCTCTTATAAACGTCTACATTGTGACTTATGCCTGGCATTCCACACTGTAAAGGACCCAGCCTTCCATGATCATTTACACATTTCCAAAACAAATGTCTCCTACACACTAAAACTAAAGTCTTCAGTTCTCATAAAATAATAAATAAGACACGCTGGCTAGATAGGTTTGTTATTCAATGATCCTTCCCATCTCTGGAATAATCTCTGTCAGTTAATTTTGTTCATTAAAGAGCTAAAAGCCATATCTCAGGCCTCTGCATAACAAAATACACTGATGGCTGTAAACTAAGAATTGTTATTCAGACATGCATCAATGTGGATGCAACCCAGGATGGGTTTGGAGTTTACAAACAACTGGTCTGAGGACAATGGCCTTATACTGAATGTCAGGTAAATGTAGCATAGCCCACATTGATGAAAGAAGTAATCCTTCATCATGCACATTAACAATAAACTCCTTAAAACCAACACTGTTACCAGAGACTTACACACCTTTGTAGATGGCTGCATATCCTTTGAACAGTGTGTTTGCACTGTAGTTAGAAAATTCTTCTTGCTGGCTCAGTGAATAAGGGCATCTCATCCAGAAACAAAAAAATCTTACTTCCACTGTACTCAGCTCTTTTCCAACCCATTGTTGAATGCTCTCACGTCCTATAGTTATCCAAACCAAGTGGTCACCCTATCCATTTATTCTGTCTCCTAAAGCTTATTTTGTGTCGATTTATGTTTTGACTTTTAGGCAAGGAAAGACCCTACCCTACTAGACATACTGTACCTTCATAGAACCAATGATTCCTCAGATGCACCTATAAATGGCGTCAATCTCTGTCAACAAATGTTCTACTCAAATATGTTGTGTACCCATGGAATAAATTGGGCCCTCACAAATTTTCATTGGACCTATCTTGTGCAGTCCTTTTTGATTCAGGAGGTAATTCATCATTTTGGAAGTTCCAGTGTGGTCTGATGGCTGATTACCTAGTATCTACCTATGAACCCCATAAAATAGTGTGAAATACCCTCTCTTCCTTTAAGGCAAACCAAGACAATTGATCAGGAGCCTGCATATTAGTCACATGCCTAACTTGTTTAATCCTTCTGGTAGCAAGAGGCACCCTATGAGGTTGGACATTGACAAAATTATTATGGTTTGTGGACTGATTCTGTCTTATAAATGCTATGCATCTATAAATTAGTTGAAATACAGTTCAAATGGGGAATTTTAGTTCCCATAAAATAAGTTGGTGAAGGACTGGCAGTGTATCCTGCTTATCTTGACCTTGTTAATGCATTTCACAGTATTCTGCATAAGGGAATAATTGACCAACTAAAAGCATTAAATGTCAACACATATGCCGTTTTATGTTTAAAATACTGGCTAAGCAAAGGACATGACAATTCAAGGTAGACTGTTACATTTCTGTCCTGAAAAGGTGACACTCTTTAGTTTCATCTTATACGGTCTTTAGACACTTTTTTAGTCTTGTGATAGTAAGCCTTGCAATGGCTTTTCAGTTCTGCTATTATGAGAACCACATTCATTGAATCTATACCTTCAATTTGAACCTGAAAAGAAAGTCATAGAGTTAAAGAAAAAAATATATATATATATATATATATATATATATATATATATATATATATATATATATATGGATCCCTATCACATGGTCGACAGGCCATATGATCGACTTTCATTTGGTCGACAGTTCATTTGGACGACAAGCAGTTTTATGTCCCCCACACCCCCCCTAACTATATATACCAACTCCAGGGTTGCACAACATTGGGGAGGGGGGGAAATCTGCCTGTCGACCAAATGAATTGTCGACCAAATAAAAGTCGATCAAATGGCTTGTCGACCATCTCAGGTAGACATATATATATATATATATATATATATATATATATATATATATATATATAAATATATATAAATATAAATATATGCAGAACAGTATTCATGAATGCCTACATCACTAAAAACCATTTGCATGATGAACAGCAATGAGCAAGTTGCTTGAGATTCATTAAATGGCTCTACATGTTACACCTGGCTGCAAAGCTAAGGTAAGTGACTGAATAGGCTAATGAGGGGATAAGGAGCCACATTATCAGCTAATGAAGCAAATCATCATGGCAAAGTGATTCATGAATGCATAAAATGCCCACCTATATACTGTGCATCCTTTATACCTGCATTCCCAAACTTGTTGGAATACAGCCATAACAACACTTGGGGCTGCTGCTGTAATCATTAATCTGTATGTCCAGTATGCTTTAATACAAGGTGCTGCTGCAGCTGCCACACCTCAGCTTAGAGGGCAAAGAGTATTTAGACCATGTTTGATCTACCATGGACTTCATGAGATAGAAATAATAGACCACTACAGAGTAGACAGGGATGCCATAGAACAAATAGTCAACATCTGCTGCCCTCAACTAAAGCCTGATGGGAGTCATGGAGGCCCCAACACAGTGGGATCCAAGGTATGTGTAGCATTATGTATACTAGCTACAGGGGCTTAACAGAGACCCCACAGGCAGAGACAGTGGAAGTGTCACAGGCCCCAATATCAAGAATACTCCACCAATTTATCAGTGCAATGCTGCAACATGTGGGGGACCAAATCTGTTTTCCACATACCCCAGAGGAGAGAGTTACCACCTTGAAATGTTCTATGCTGTAACACATTATACTGAGGCTCTGGGGGTCATAGACTGCACATACATTGAACTGAAAGCCCTACCTGTGATCATGGAAGGAGGTACAAAAGCAGGAAAGGTTATCACTCTGTCAAACCTTCGGGTGGTTTGTAATGCACAAGGGATTATCTATTACGTTAGTGCAGGTTATTATGGCAGTTTCCACAAATCCCACATATGGCACACATATAACCTGTACCTAAGGTTTTGCAGATGGAACTTCCCAC
The DNA here is from genome assembly GCF_019279795.1 of Protopterus annectens. NCBI lineage: Eukaryota > Metazoa > Chordata > Ceratodontiformes > Protopteridae > Protopterus > Protopterus annectens. The sequence continues at coordinate 916,774,869 of NC_056725.1, read as the reverse complement.
AAAAACATTAAGTGGAGAATGTAGGTTATGCACTGTATTCTTGGCTTATGACACCCATGAGAAACTCACACAATCCCACCAAGCAAGGTTGCATAAAATGCACACACTCAGACTAGAAGCATAATAGAGTTTGTTTTTGGCCTGCTCAAGTCACTTTTTCAATATTTAGATACAGTTTTAGCTACCCTGCAATATTACCCAGCCATATCTGCCAAAATATTGACCGTGCCATGTTGCAAAAGATTATTGTTTTGAAACAGTTGGAGCAGAGAGAACAAGGCTAAGGACCACAGTTCCATTGGCCAGAGGCAGAGCCAGCAGGGTCAGCAGACACAGATGAGGAGTCAGATGAAGAATCAGCAGCTGTGGATGTTCATGGCAGACAGAGCCATGCACAATATGCTATAGCCCCGGCTAAGAGGCAAAGAATATCACATACTCACACCACGTAAGTGAGAAGAGAAAAATAAAGCTAAGCACTTGCAATCAGAAACAGTGACAGAAACAGTTATACATGCAAAATTATCAGCTTTTACTTACTCATGTACTGGCTGTGTATTGCAAGTATCAGACAGAGGTAACCACAGAACAGACAACTTTATCAATAGCATTAACCAAGGTAAGTGATGAACCTCTAATGAAGATATAAATAATTACCCTCATACGTGGAAGTACTGTACTTCACTAAGGCAAAACTTTGTTCAATTATACAGGAATGTCAGCAGTAACCTATGAGTGGTGTAGTCAACATAAAAAAAGAAAAAATATGAAGCTATTAAATGATGTATAATGGCTTTTCCCTGAGTATGCATAGAACCTGTCCATCGAGCGTAAGCAGTCCATGTTAAACCAGCCGACTGGGTTCAATTTCATCATTATTCATACAGACACATGAGGAAGCATACGTATGCATCCCTAATAACTAGAAAATAAAACATACCTAGTTAAGACACAAATGAGAATATACCATCCAATAGAGGAAACCAACTAAGTATTGTCCAAATACATATGTTTGACCTGCTCACTACTGTGCATCAGACATAAAAGTCACACAAGGTAGACACCCCAACAATGACCAGGGCAGTCTCAGTTTCACCTGCACAAAGTGCTGAGCAAGCATTAAGTCATTATTAATAGGAGTGTCCTACTACTGCTACTGCTGCCACAGTTACGAGCACAACAAATAATAACAATGTTGAACATATGCCTTTGTGCATCTGGCATAGACAACCCTAAGTCACAAAGAAAAGGGCAAAGAGCAGGGTACAGTCATCACTTCTTGCACACAGTGTGGTGAGGGTTTAGAGGAGGGCAAGACTGACACAACAAAAGTTTTTTTATGGGTGGGAAATCAGATTAATAGCAAGAAAGTACTGTCAGTGCCAATAGCACCAGATTAAAAGAAGTCAAATATTATTTTTTTATGTGTGTGGGTGTGTGTGGTGAGGTGTACTGTGTGTGGGTCGGTAGGAATACAGCCAAAGCATTTTTGCTGCCACTATCCCCTTGCATCCTGTACAGGTGTGAGCTGTGCATAATATACAACTAATTTCACTGTTGCTGCCACCAACCACATGAACTAACTACATCAGGAGTTGCATTGCTAGTTACAGGAGCCTGGCTACAAGTCAGAGTGCTACCTGAGCAAGAATGATGTCCGCTGGATGAGCCATCGTCATGACTATGCCCATGACCTTAACCCCATGACCTACTACATCTGGTTATGGGCACTGCAATCAGTGAAGGAGCAGTGGAAGTAGTATTACTGCAGGAGCAGGATCTTGCACAGCCATGTCTGCTATCATCTGATGTTGTAGTGGCTCTTTTGCCACATGGATACTGACCATCCACCAGAAGACATTCCATAACAGACACTGCACATGACAGTATGTTATTCATCCAGTCTAAGTGGTCACACACGTGCTTCATGCATCCACACACATCAGAATGCATGTCATGCAGTGCTCTAACTACCTCTTCTGAGGCCCTGATGGAAACTGCCTGTGCCTCTATGATGGCACTGCACCTACTGACACACCAACATCAGGGGGAGGGCAGAAAGTATCCCTTCTTAGAGCATCTCTACTGAAATCCCCGTGTGGTATTCCATCCTCACAATGGCTATGGAGAGATTCTGCCAGCTCTTCAACTTGGGTAACCACACTACCCTGATCAAACATGTCCCCCTTAACCTGTCCTGTGTCAGATGTTGCCATGTCATGCATATGTATAGGCATACTAATGGTGTCCGAACTCTGGGGAGGTGATGTGGGAGCCACATCATCCATACCAGACATACCACCATCTGCACCCCCCAGACTGTGCCTGTTCATCACCACCATCATTGTCAGAGGCTACCAGTACTCCAGTATTAGTGATGGTGGCAGCTTCACCTGTGATTATATCAGCAAAACAGAAGAAAAGGAAATATACCAAATCAAATGATCAACCCTGTGCTATGTAAACCAAAATAAAGCGATAATAGATGGAAGTCCAAGTGAACACTTAATAGGGGTATATTTAAAGATCATTATATAAATAAGAAAAAAAAAGTTATGTCTATGCCATGAGCAGATGGTCATGGAACCCCATGCTAGATGTGCCTAGACAAGCAAAATGGATATTGATAAAGGTATGATAAATATCAAACAGAAGATGACCACTTAAACACAATTATTATAACTCTTACCCATGTTTATCAAATATATCAACAAATGAATGGCATAACTGGGGCATTAGCAATATACAGCTTGTGGATCTCTTCCACATATGTCCCCATGTCAGTCAGAGCACTGGGCAACTCCTCTGTGCTGTCTGGATTGCTTACAGAAGATAGGAACTCCTCTGTGTTAGTGAGTGGTGGTTCAGTAGCAGGACCGCCACCAACAGATTTCCAGTCCTGTGCAACAGCCCTGGCTCTCTTTGTCATATTTTTAATCATGTCACTGGCATGATGTCTGATAGCCTTACAGTCACTGCCATGGCCACCCACACCATTCATATCACTGACCACCTGCGATCAAACAAGGTCACAGAAGGAGCTGTCAGCCAACATATTTACTAAAATCCATAAGCCATGTATACAGAGGGTGCCTGGACTATAACCTCATTCTCAGCATCTGAAAATTAAGGTTTATGTGGCATGGTTGCTTTGTGTGCCATATCCCTGTACTTAAGTAAATAAAACGCTATCAGAAAGCTCAAGAGGGGGTGTTTGCTTACAAAATGATCTACACTAGGCATAAAACAAATAATTATGCAGACATTATAATTAAAATGCTAATAATGATTACATATGAATACAGACATCTAACAAATACCTGTAAAATCCCCCCCACCACAGACACACCAATAACACAAGTGAATGAGGGGGATAAAATTTGGTTATGTCTTGAATATAAAAAAGCATTAGCAATGAAACACTGTGTGAAATTACACTTTAACCTAAAATAAGCTTCTCGAGCTAGACATGTCAACAATTCTGAAGAAATGTGGGCAGAACACAAGTTCAATGATCATTGTATTAGCAGCTATTTAATCTTTGTTTCAAAAAGAACATTGCAAAGTTTGGGCAGAAATTAGCACAGTGGAAATAACAACTACCCTTCATAATGGAATAAAAGTTATGTCAGGCATATACAATACCTTGACTATAAAAGAGTGTCACATCCTCAGAGAAATGTTTCAGGAAACCCATGAAAGAGAAGTAGAGGATCACTGTAATAGCCAAGTGTTATACTTTCATTACAAGCATAATTGTGCAAACAGTAGATATCACTGAGTTTGCTAGGAACACAAGCTAAACATACCGTAAACAGTACTTTTAAAGAACATAGAATACTTTCACAAGAATTGAAAGGCCGCTCTGCCCCTAAAAAAAAAAAAAAAAAAAAGAAAGAAAAAACATAAATACAGCGAGTCTAATCAGTTACTAGTATGATAGAAGTTCCTCACGTTGTGCTCATATCCTATAGAGTAATCCCCTTGGGCATGTGAAATTTGTAAATCGGGTGTCAGCTCATTATCTTTTCCTAAATCACTCATTCTTCTCAAGGTGATGAGCAAGATCATGGCTTGAGGCCTTCTCTATGCTGTGTACACTCCCTAGCAGTACGAGAGTAAGAATTCATAACTGTGGCTAGCTGATGCCTTGCAAGTGCAACTCAATAGCAGGAGTGCACAACTAATTAAGTCTTTAACACTCCTGATAATCAGAAGCACACTTAGAGGGTGTTGGAGAGAATAGGCTTAAAGCAAATATTTTTATTACGTTTACTAACTTAGGATATAACTCTTATACCACCTTTCTTAGAATATGGTTAATATATAACTGAGTAAAAAGTGTCTACAACTCATATCAAATATATACAACTTAAATATACAAACAGAAAAGATGACAATCATTGCAAATGATAACGCAGTCATGTTACAAACTCATCAGAAGTGAGTATAAATCACAAAAGAAAGGGAAGAACATGTTCTTGTATTGCAATCATTTTTCTGCTTGTACTGTAACATTCTTCAGTACCATAACATGTGGAAATATCCCATTCAACAAGACTTATTGTAAAAGTACAAAGGTCAAGTGTGGCAACATGTGTATATTGCTCCATAAATATAAAATGTTAGGATTACAAAGGAGAGCACAAACGCTCTACTTTCTCTGTCTCATAATGTCAGTGCTGATATGCAAAACACTGTTAATCTTGTCAATGATTTATGACAATGCCATAGTTACATGGTTCAATTCAAGAAATGGTGCTTTCTGTGTAATATTAATGCCACCATTTAATGGTATATGACCACAGAGTTAAGAAATTATCAAATTGGTTCAGGTATTTCTTTTGGCTTCAACATTTGCATGACACTTCAGTTCACTTCAGAAGACAAAAGCTCTAAAATTTAATATGTCATGCCCATCAGTAGTGCAAATGAAACTGGTGCTGGTTTGCTTCAGTCAGGACTCTGAACAGTAGAGTGAAGAAAATATACCTTCTTTCTCTGTGACTCAATATATTAGTGCAGTATGGTATAAATTACAATACTAATAGTGCAGGGTTTGAATCCACATTGGGATATTTTGGTTTTAGATGTCACAATAAAATAATGTTATGTGTACTTGAACCTGAAGTACACTTGAAATCTGAAATGTTAGGACTACTACAACAGAAGTGTGTGGAGCAAATGATAAACATGATAACTTTATTCTGTGCCACATGAAGTATTCTTAGTAAAACACACTTCTGTGTGCATCATGTTATAAATATCTCTTGGTCTAATGTCTGAGGAAGTAAAATCAGTATCATAACGAATTGAGAAATATAGATAGCTCATCAAGACAGTTGTAAAAATATGTCTTCTCATTTATTTTTGAAAGTGATATATTTCATTACCACGTATGTTTATTGTACAGATATGTGCTGTGTACAACATCACAACAGGAAAAATTCTCTATGGCTCCTTCATGACATGAATGCTTCATGATGTGTATGACAAATACAAGCTATCGTGTGGCAAATACACTTAAAATGTCAATGTTGGGTTCAAATCTATCTATTTTTAGATGCCAGTGAAAGTAGTGGTTCTTATTGTCAACATTTAACTTGCAAGAGTCCACGAATTGGATAAATCAGCAAACTGCTTTGCATTTTTGGCTTTATCCTTTGCTTGATGCTTAGTATTGCACATCAGTAACTTTTAGTTGTGAAAATTAGTGAAAGATAGTCATGTTCCCAAGGCAAAAACTCAAAATTGTATTTTGCATATGCAAAGACCTACTGTCAGTCACACAAATGAGATTGATGTCAATGTATTTCAGTCAGTACTCTGGACAGTACTGAGTGCAGAAAATATACCTGTTATATAACTTTCTCTGTGGCTCAACATGTTAATGCAGTTATTGCTGACAAAAAGCAAAAGTAACACAGAGTTTGAATCAAGGTTACAGATTGTGTTATTGATGGGGTAAGAATACTTTCTTTTTGTAAGTGAACATGAAGTACAATTGGCAAATTGCAAACTGAAACTCACCACACAACTATGTGTAATGAATGCTAAAAAGGTAACTGTACTCATTGTGAAGTGTGTTAATCAAAATAATGAACATAGTTAATTCAAATTACATTTTCATATGCATGATGTTACCAATATGTATTGGGGTAAAGTTTAACTCATTACAATTAGCAGCATTGGGTGTGTAGGACAACATTTCATACAAACTTTGCATGGCCTCTTCCTCAATATGTGCTGCTGAGGTCACTCAAATTAATGCAAATTAAATGTTTTACAAAGATACATAATACTGCCTCAATATATGTCCAATAACAAAGCAATTCAAAGTCCAATAAATAAATGCTTATCAGAAATATGTCTATCTCCAGTCATGTTCAAGTTGTTACATTTTAACTTACAACCTTAAAGTGTTATTTTATCTATGGCATTTGTATTTCATATGAAGAATATAAAAATTAAGCTTCCTTTTTGTCACTGGTTCAGTTCCCAGTGGCTATCAATCACAGTTATAAAATGTATGTCACTACAAGGCATTATGTCTCAGTTCACATAAAATGATCTAATAACAACACTGAGTGACATCTTCTTAATTGAAAATGTCACATTTATATTGTTTGTCACAAGAGTATATGCATGCTTGTAATCCATCATATTGGAGGACATGGCCAGAGGTGCCAATATGTAATTTCAAATGTAGCATTTGATGAAATTATTGTGGAAATGTGTAAATAAACTGAACATTCCAAATGGCCAAGTCTCACAGCCATGTTTCACACTTGCATAGTTCTTTGAAGAAATCATAGCCAAAATTGATCCAGGTCATTAGTGTGCATTTTATCATGCAAATATAGTTGGCAATGTTATCTGTTATTGCATGTTGACTGGTATACATGAGATCCGAATAGGGAGCCAATTTCTTGCCATTGTTCCTTATATCATTGAGAAGAAATGGCAGGTAATGATGAGAGTGGTGCTCCATTTAGAGCCCAGAGGTGGTGTCAGATTAAGTTCAAGATCTTTAATGGTTTACATGTAAAGCACAAGAGCAATAGGTTTTTACAACAGATCAAGGCTGAGCCTTGGAATAGTTTGTCCAAGGCTGTCACTAGTGTGATTGGCATTCCATGCATTGGAGAACAATGTCACCATTACAGTGACATGAAAAGGCACAAGCAGGGAAGGCCTCCTTAGCTGATGGGAGGAATATTGTAAAACCCATAATCCACCTGAGTTGTGTAAGTGTAGTGGCCCAGTACCAGTCAGTATACAATACTATATCTTGCTAACACATAAAGATTGTCATTAATTATATTTATTTCTGTCTTCTTTTTTCTACAGTATCTGAGTTTGTAAGGAATAGGAGCCACATCATGAGAGATGTGAATGCTTCAGAAAGCCATGGGATAAGTATGGTTCAGGTATGAATGGTATTAATACATCAAAAGTGTCATTCACGTTATCATTCTGGACAATATCACAAAAATGTGTAGGCATACCTTAATTATATATCAAGCATACATGTCTGCTTGAATAACCCTGGAGAATTGCATTAGGCAATGTGTAAATTAACACAGCTGTGTGTGGGTTCAAATCCAAGCAGCAACAACACCATATAAAATCAATGTTCTGTAATTAGTAAGTAACAGTACAGTTGCAATATTTGTACATGCACATTTATTTACTTGGAATGCATATATCTTGTACATTATAGTCTCAAAACTGCTTAATGTCTGCATATCTGAATATGAGAAACATTAACACAGTTATGTGTAAATTTGAATTTAATGTTAAATATTAAAATGACATGGCACTGAATAATGTTTTCCGTGTTTCTCTCTCTCCCACCCTATTTCTCTCTCTCATATATTTTTTTAATTTTTTGCAATATGATTCCAGCTGCAGAACAAATCTCCATTTATACTACCATAATGTTCATGAATTAAATGATATTATCAGTTATCTTAGCAGCCATGATTAACATATTGCTGTTTTGCCTGCTTGTCAAGAATGCCTTTACACCCAAACACATGATGTACACTATATGTATGTACTAGTTCACAGCTGCAGCCTAACATCTCCAAAGTTACTGGCAGATACAAATTACTGTAGCTTGTGTACTTAAATAGATATTTGTTCAAATGGGTCTACTTCACAAAACCAAAATCCCATTTACCTGACTTTCATAATAGGGAGATGAAAAAGCCAACAACCTCCGAAGACCGACCACCCAGAACACTGACTTTCAACTCCACAGATGAATAGTGAAGCTAGGAACCACAGAGGATACAATCCAATAATCCAGGACACTTTTTATTGATTTTGCGCTTTTGTCAAGGTGAAAGACTTCATCAGAATAGCCATGTTTGCTAAAACACATCTTTAAATAACCCACCCCCAGCTCACATTGGTTAAAAGAAAATGATGTGATATTTTTCTTTTAACCAATGTGAGCTGAGGGTGGGTTATTTCTAAATCAATAAAAAGTGTCCTGGATTATTGGATTGTGTCCTCTGTGGTTCCTAGCTTCACTATTCATCTGTGGATCTATTTAGTTTTTGTCATTCTGTTTTTGGTTTGACTTTCAACTCCAGATAAGTGCTTAAAGCATGAGAGCAAGGCACTAGATAGCTACATTGTTGAATAGCAGAATACAGATGGCAGTGGTGATAGGTCAAGGTTGCAAAATAGGGAAGTGACTAGTGGACTACAACAGGCATTAGTCCTGAGTCCAGTACTTTTGCAGAGTGTTTGTGTCCAACATATCTGAGGAAAGAGAGAACTAGATCAACTCTCTGCTAGTGCTAATGGTACAAAGGTAGGTGCAGCAGTGAATGATGAGGAGAAGGCTAAGAAAGGACATTGAATGGCTGAAGAAATGGGCAGAACAATAGCAGATGAGAGTCAGTACAAACAAATGCAAGGAACTGCACTAACGCTATACAATCCTGGTGAGAAGTGTTGCTTGGAAGGAGTGGAGCTGATGAAAAAAAGAGTAGTGAAGAGATTTGGAGGTGATGATCACACCTGGAGTGGAAAACTGTGAAAAGAATGAGAGGGGCAGTGGAGGCAGCAAGCAGAATTGAGAGGTGAATACTCATTGGGGTAGACTAAAAAAACAAAGAGCATCTGCACTACAGGACCTTGGACAGAGCACACCAGAATAAGTGGACAGATGTGAAGGCCATATAAAAAAATGAGGATATCAGGCTGCTGACAGGAATTCAGAGGAAAGCGACTGGAAACAGCCATGGGATGGAGAAGTGTGAAGCTATTCAAATGCTATAGGAGCTAGAGCTCTTCTCACATGAAAGGAGAGGAGACATTGAGGATATGACATTGTTGAGCAATAACATGTTAGGGAGACATGAAGGGCCATTCTGAACAATAAGAAGAGATAAGGAAGGAAAAATCACAGTCATAGGATCATTGGTTCATAAGTAAGTACTAGGCCGACTGCCCTTGTGGACAATTTTAAACATAGTCAGTTTCCCTTTTTGCGTTAGAAATAACCTATCCCTTTTGATTATAGATTGGCCTTACCCAACCCAAGGTCATTAATTACATATTGCCCCTAATGAGACTAACTAGGAGCATACCATTGATAATTTGAGTGGACCCATGCACTGGATAAAGCATTTAAGAGTTGCATCTGTCCATTAGTAGTATATCGGTGCTTGTCCTGTATTATATTTTCTGTTTCCCATCCATAGATCTAAGTTCTGCAGCAGCAGTGCTCAGCTCTGCTTAGCTGGTTTGAGCATTGCTAAGAAGTCTCATTCTAAGCAATATTCAGCTCAGCCTTGCAAGCTTGCACACTGCTTAGCTTTCCTCAGCATTTTTGAAAATGGTCCAATGACAGCAAAGGGTGAGAATATGGCCTTATTTAAACTGCACAGGTGGGAATACTAGCAGAAAAGTCATGAGGTTAAAACTACCAACATAACAATTGCAACAAAACCCAAATTAAAGGCCATGTTGCTAAATGCTAGGAGTCTAAACATGAAACTGCACTCATTGCAAGCAGTCTTAACCATGGAAAATGTTGACATCTGCACAGTCACAGAAACCTGGTTCAAAGCTGCGAAGATCACCCCAGCCATACCTGGCTACTCATCCTATTATATATTCAGACCTCAAACTGTGGGTAGTAAAAACAAGGAGGTGGAGTTTCAATATATATTAAAGACATACACACCTCCAGGCTGTTCAAACTGTATGATGCACAGGAGACACTCCAGGTGCAGTCAACCATTGACAAGATCCCTATACAAATCATAGTTAGCTACCGGCCCCCAAATCTGACCCAAGATGCCCAAACTGCCAATCTAGACCTCTTTGAATCTATCAGGATTCAACCCTGTACCTTGTTCCTGGGTGACTTTTAACTACCAAAACATAGACTGGAAGTCCTAGTCATGCCAGAACACAAATGCCCAGAGATTCCTAGAGTTTCTCAATGCAAATGCTTTGGAACAGCTAGTCGATACCCCCACAAAAAGTAATAATATCTTGGACTTGGTATTAACCAACATGAGTAACCACTGCAGCATCTCTACAGTATCATCCTCCCTTGTGTGATCAGACCATAAAGCAATCATGTTTGAAGTCACAGTCTCCCACGACACCCATCTAGCTAGGGTCAAACAAAAAAACCTTTCCACAGTTGATTACAGCCTTCTGAGGGATGGTATAAACAGCTTCACAGCCCCCCCCCCTCTATGAACTGGCACCACTATCCAAAACTATACCAAATTACTATACAGACATTTACAAAGAGTAAAATGGTCTGGTGGACACCTGTAATAAATAAACTGTATAAGAAAATAAAAAAAATGCTGTCCATGACCAAGAAGGAGCAGGTGCCCAATTGGAAGCAATCTCTCCTTAACCTAAACAAGCAAATAAGACCACTAGTGAAATCCTCCAAAGGAAACTTTAAGTCCAGATTGGCCACATCTACTAGATACAATCATAATGCCTTCTTCACATATGTCCGTAATCTCAAAGGTAGCACCCAGATCTGTTTAGACCTTGTGGTCAAGGACACCACATATACAAATGCTTTAGATATAGCAAACCTGCTGGCTGACAAATTCAGCAAAAATTTCACCTTTCTGTCCCCCCATCCATAAATCAGGACATTCCCAGTACCTGCCCTCTTCCCCTTATATCTAGGAAGAAGGTCATCACTGCTCTCCCAAAGGCAAAATGTACAGCCTCCATGGGATCTGCTAACATACCAGGCTGCATCCTACATGAACTCAGGCAGGAACTTGCAGCAGCATTAGGTGCCCTATTCAACCAAAGCCTGACTACTGGCTTTGTCCCAGCTGAGTGGAGGACAGCTACTGTAACCCCTTTACACAGAGGTGGAGCACCCACTGATCTGGGAAATTATAGACCCATCAGCCTAACTAACCTGATCTTCAAGGCCATGGAATGGATTATCATGGACTTCATTAACAAGGACATTGGCAACCTCAAACACTCGATCCCACACAGTTTGGCTTTGTGAAGGGGAGGTCATGTCTGTTACAGCTGGTTGACTTTTTTGAGACAGTCTCCAAAGCCAAGGATGAGGGGAAGACAGTGCACACCACCTACCTTGACCTGGCCAAAGCCTTTGACACTATTCCCCACTTGGGCATAATAGATAAACTCTCTTAACTACGCATCAATCTGTATGTTACCAGATGGGTAGCTAACTGACTCACTGTTAGAATCTACCTTGTCAAAATAGTGGAAGTCACCTCAAGCAGGAGACCTATATCGAGTGGCATACCCCACAGTTTGTTCTTGGGACCTCTGTTATGTGGGATATACTTTTCTGATCTGCAGGCCAAAATCAGTGAGCTATGGCTGACCTGGTTTGCAGATGACTGCAAGCTGGGAGCTGTCATCAATTCCCCTAGTGATGTGGACATCCTCCAAGAGGGTCTCACCCAAACAAATGACTGGTGCCAGAAACATGGCCTCAAGCTGAATACAAAAAAATCCACAATCATCCCCTTTGGGAAGTGTGATGTCCCCACAAATTATCACATTAATAACAGTGTCCTAAGCACACAGTCAGATGTGAGGGATTTGGGCACCCAGATTGATAGCAACCTAACTTTTGACCACCATGTTGCTTCTATTGTACTGGAAAGCTTCCTACATTGCCCACCTTATAAGTAAGGCTATCTCATCCAGGGACAAGGAGGTCATAACATCCCTGTATATTTCCCATTATAAGGCCCATTATTGAGTAAAATGCCCCATTCGGCATGTACCTCACAAAGCACATGCAGCAGCTGGAGAGACCACAGAGGTTCCTCACCAGGAGAATCCAGGCCGTCAAAAATGTAACATACACAGACAGGTAAAAGCCATATCCCTCCACTCTGAGCCATACAGACTCATCAGAGGTAACCTCTGTCTGGCATACAAGGTGATCTCGGACCCCACCTTGATGGGACTGCTGCATATCCGCAAGTCAAGCTCCACTCAAGTAACCTGCACACATGGACTCAACCTGGTCTGTGACATCAATAGGACTTGTTGGCTGGACAGATTTGTGTCCCAGAGACTCCCCCATCTATGGAATAGACTCACTCTCCATGTCAAGCAGAGTACCTCTTTACCCCTTTTTAATTGCAACCTGGATAACTGGATGGGAAATAGAAAATACATCCCTGGGATTCCACCTGTGTCTCTGCTGGACAGGGGCATTGGATGCTGCTTTGTCTATACATGGGCTATACTCTTGGCTGGGCTTATAAGACCCTCACGGCCAATAGCCCAGAAAGTTCCTATGATCCTATGATCTTATAAACCTGTTAGAGTTTGATCCCATTAAGAAGTATGGCAGGAGTTAAATGTGTACACCTGCATGCAAAGTATTAATACACAATTCACTAACTATCTATCACACATGACACTGTGACACTCCACTTATATTACAAGATCAGAATGTGTGACCAAATGAGTTGTAGACAGAAATCAGTCAAGCTGCAGACAGCAGTGCCCCAGTAGCTCAGTATGATGATAAATACATATATCTCTTGTTAAATGTTGCACACACAGACCACGGTTTGGATCCAGGGACTCGTACAAAGATGCGTTCATAGTGACACACAAGTAATCCTGTGTATTTGTAGAAACTAGTCAGGTAGCGTTAACAGATATTTCTCCACAGGCTCACATATAAATAAATTATTGTATTAGCTGTATGAAGGGTATACTAATAAACTGTGTACAAATGTTCCAGTGCCTAGTCCCATGCCAACAAATGACAGCAGGATAGCTATATACAACATGTACTCTTCCTGATACATGTCTCTCAAGTGTCATGCTGTCACGGTTACTGATCAGTGCTGCCAATAACCTTGCACACAGATATAAATCCAGTTGCAGTATGCCATTAGCGCACTCACACAACACCAGGGCAGGGTACACCTTGTTAGTCATATATGTAACCTTGACATGTATGATCCCCCTCTACTCATGTAGCTACGGTTGTCACAGCTTGCCCCATAGCATTCCAGGTCAACAGATTAGCAGGTATGTACGTGCTATGGTACCTATAGGTCTCAGGTAGATGTAAATTGAGAGCAGACCTGTACAGCACTGAGCAGTACTATTGTGAAAAATACAAACCTATACAGTTGGTAATGAATTATTGTTCTCTCCCCCACCCATTTTCTGCTTCAATAAGTATTACTCATATATTACGGGTATGTTGTTCTCAACACCTAATGTTGGGACATTTGACCTATAATTGTTCATATATTTAAATGGTTCAATACTAACATACCTTGTTGAAATTCCATTGTTGGTGGCCTGTTGATGTAAATGTTACTGGCATGCTGTTACAATAATGACTGCTATTCCATTTAAGCATATGTGCTGTTTGCCATGTAATTTCCTGAATTCAGTTGTTCTGGGTTAATTGGAACACCCATGCATGCTGCTTTAACTAATGTTGAAATATTTGGTTCATGACTAACCAATACACTTTGAAAAACCTTAACACCATAGCATGTTTGGATAGGCAAATCCTAGTGGATCCACCTTCCCACCTCATCTGGCCAGCACATCAGGGACCCAACCTCAAACTGCCTCCCCTGCTGGTCCTGCACCACCCTCATGTGAACTGCATCAGGGGACAGGACCCGCCCCCCCTCTGGCTGTGGGTGCTGAGAGAACCCTGTTACCCAACATCAGTTACAAGGTATGGTGAGCAGGTTCATCCAGAGGGATTTGGATGCATGTCTGCATCAGATCGTGGGCAGACTGGCACACCTCCAGGGGAAGACTGGCCCTATCATGCAGACCCCAGCACAGCCACCTCCAGGACCAGGAAGGGGCACTGGTGACTGCCCATAGGTGGGGATCTCAGTCCCACTGTTTCATTCAGGGGGCACGTGGCCCTCTGATTCCCAACCACCCTCCACATCCAAGGTGTTTGCTCCCCTCATGTGTCATACACTGCCCCTGTCTGCTGTCTTGTCTGTCTGCAAAAGCAACCTCTCCTACCAAACTTACCTCCCCAAATAGGTTCATAGGTAGGTACTAGGCTATCTGCCCAAGAGCATTTATAAGCCTAACCAGAGTGTGTCAGCTTTCACCACCCAATTGATTAATTAACTGAGCCTCTGTCAAGAAGAGTCAATGAAGTGATCCCAGGGGTGTATTTTCTGTTACCCTTCCACTTGTCAAGGTTTCTCTTGAAGAGTGTTAGTGAGGGGCTCTACCTAATGTAGTTAGGAATTTTGTTCCAAAGCATGGGGAGTCTCTGTGACAGGAATCTATCCCTCCAGCATGTTCTATTTATTGTTGTGGTGAGGTTTAGCTCACTAGAGCGAGTGGCTTGCAGTGACTTGGATTCTGAGTTGGACATGGCTTTGTTAGTCAGGCAGAGATCACCTCTGAGTAAGCCATATGCCACTGAGTACAGCCGGAGTTTTTCCAGTCGGGCTGCATAGGACATATGTTTGAGGCCAGTATTCCTCTTGTTGGGGTACTTTTGTGGTCCTTCCACCTGTTGGAAGTGTCTTGTGAGGTACTTCCCAAATGGGGCATTGTACTCTATGATGGGTCTGATGAGTGACGAGTAGAGAGGCACTATAACTTCTTTATTTCTAGATGGGAACCCTTTAGTAATTAGATGGGCTACATACAAGGATTTTCTAACTGTTTTGGCAATATGATTGTCAAAGGAGAGATTACTATCTACCTGGGTCCCCAGATCTCTTATTACCTCTTCTGTATTAAGGGGGCTGCCACCTATGTGGTAATTCATGGGTGTTTTATTTTTCCCAAATAGGATGACTATGCATTTTTTGGCATTTAGCGTGAGACCATGACTTTGATACCAGGTGCCTTTCTCAGTAAGGCCCTTTTGGAGAATGTCCATGTCAGCCGGAGAGTCAATTATGGCTCCCAGTTTGCAGTCACTGGTGAATTTGGTTAGCCATAGTCCTCCTGTGTATGCCTGTACTTCTGAGAAGTATATGCCGAACAGTAGGGGTCCCAGGACCGAGCCTTGTGAGACACCACTTGTGACTGGTTTAGAGTTGGACCTGGAGCCCGCTATTCTTATCGTGTGAGTTCTGTCTGTAAGCCAGTTGGCAACCCATCTCGTGATGTAGGGGTTTTTGTTCAGGCTGATGAGTTTTTCTATAATTCCTGAGTGAGGAATGGTGTCAAAACCCTTGGCGATGTCAAGGTAGGCTGTGTGAACCACCTTCCCCTCATCTATGGCCTTGGTGACTGTCTCGAAGAAGTCAACCAGGTTTAGTAGGCATGATCTGCCCTTAACAAAGCTGAACTGGGTCAGGTCAAGTGTTTGAAGGTTCCCAATGTCTTTGTTAATGAGTTCCATGATGATGCGCTCCATAGTCTTGCAGACCAGGCTAGTCAGGCTTATGTGGTGATAGTTACCAGGGTCAGCTGTGGCCCCTCCTTTGTGGAGCGGAATACCTGTTGCTGTGCACCATTCTATGAGCATATAGCCTGTACAGAAGCTGAGGTTGAACAGTATGTTTTGGTGGGGGGTTAGTTCGTTCTGTAGTTCGTGCAAGATGCAGCCTGGGACACCATCTGGCCCCATTGACGCTGTACTTTTGGCTTTTGATAGGGCTGTTTTCACCTGTGCGTCTGTGATTTCTGGTACACTACACTTTTCTGGTATTGTTGTGGGCCCTTTTGAGGGTGAAAGGGGGTGAAGTTTGCACTGAATCTATCTGTCAGGATGTTGGTAATATCAGTAGGTTCAGTATAATTTGTGCTATTTTGCACCAGCTCAGAGCATCTGCGAGTTGCCACTTAGATTCTTGACATAGCTAAAGAAGGCTTCGTGGGTATCTTTCAAATCCTTGTCTATTTTTCTTTTGAAGTTAGCCTTGGATGATTGTATGAGAGACCTTAAGTTCTTACTGATACTGATCAGGGATGTCTTTCCTTCTTGGGATTTTCTTTTTTTCTAAACTAGTTTCCTCCTTCTATTGTATAGCCTGTTTATGGCAGGGGTCCACCAGACTGGTTTCCTTCTCCTAGGGGAGTAAGTCTTGGTTTTGCTAGGGATGGCACAATCCATGCATCCTTGTAGGTGCTCATAGAGTGCATTTGTAAAGGTTCCTGCATCTTGGACACTGTTATCCTTTAGCGTGGGGGCTGTGAAACCTACCACCTCTGCCTTTAAGTAAGGTGAAGTTTGCTATAGAAAAGTTTTTCACTGTGGTTTCCTTGGTTGGGGGTGGTGGTGTGGTGTGGACATCCAGAGTGATTAGTTTATGGTCTGATCTAACCAGTGATGGTTTGACCTCTGATGCAGAACACCTGTCGCCTATGTTGGCGATGACCAGGTCCAATATGTTTTCACCTCTGGTAGGGGAGTTTACCAGCTGATCCAGGGCATTTGAGTTGATGATTTCCAGGAAGCGCTGGACCTGGGAGTTTGTACTTGAGTAGTTTTCCCAGTTAATGGTAGGGTAATTGAAATCGCCCAGTATCAGTGTGTTCAGTAGGACCTTCATGTTTTCCAGTGTCTCCAGAAAGGTGGAGTGGTGGTCCTGGGTCATGGAGGGTGATCTGTAGCAGGCCACAATTTGCATTGCAGATTTGCCGGATGCTAGTTGCACATGGATGATCTCAGAGGTACCATGCTGCCACTAACCTGGAGGTGTAGGTATCCTTGATGAATCTGGATACACCCCCCCTCCTTTTGTTTTTCGGTCCACGTTCGGTGGCTGAAATGTGTGGTATGAGTTGTAGCCCAGTAGTGGTGGGGTGCTCTGTGGAGACTTGAACCAGGTTTCAGTTACTGTACAGATGTTGACATTCTCCATACTGAGGAGTGTTTTCAGCACATGCATTTTGAGATCTAAACTCCTGGCATTGAGCAGCATAACCCTCATTTTTTTATTTGTGCTGTTTACGGAGGTGGGTTTGACTTTTGAGCCTTGCCTAAAAAAGGCACTATGGGGGCAGCAAGAGCCTTGGCCAGTATTCAAAAGCCTAGGGGTGTCAGGTGCAAGCCGTCTCTTGTGAAGCAACGAGGCTTGCCGAGCATGTTGTCCCAGGCTGACAGACACTGGACCCCTTTGAATAACACCAGAAGCTTAGCCAATTGTGGAAATTGATCATTTGTTCTTTATACTGCGGTATCATTCTTGGTGAGGGCAGGATGCTACTTATGGTCAGGGTCATAGCCGCCTGGGCTACATGATCAGAGAGCTCTTCCATGTCTCTTTTCATGTAGTCCAGGGAGGTATGTCTCAGGTCATTCACACCAACATGAACAATGACAGAGTCATATTTGTACTTGTTCTGGAGTGACTTGAGTTCTTATGTTATGTGGCGGATTCTGGCTCTTGATTTGCAGCTAACAGTAACCTTCTCCTTGACCAGCCTAGTGAGTGGGACATCAGTGTGCCTGACTATAGAGTCACCTATTACTAGTGTGTTAGGTATGTTATTTCACCTTAAGGGCTGTGATTGTGCGGCACACTGATTTTGTTTTTTTATGTGTTGTCTGGTTTGTGATGGGAGGTGCAGGTTTTTTGGGTATCGGCTTTGGAGGTCTCTGATGCTTTTGCAGGTTTTTCTTTAGAGCCTCCGAGTATGATTTTGTGTTTTTATGTGTATTTTTTGCCAGTGCTGGTTTAGTATGTCTATGTGAGGCGGGAGGTGTGGTGCAAGTGTTAGCCTTCTCCTTATGACTGCCTGTTCCAGTCTTGGGTGGAGAGAGCTTAGCTTCCAATTTAGCTATATAATTGTATCTCTCGCATATGTTAATGTTTTGTGGTAGCAGAAGAGGGTTGTCTGTGTATATGAGGCAGTTGTAACATTGCCTCGGGATACCCAGGTTCACCAGCTGGACTGGAGAGTATACCTTACATTGCCCTTTGGTCATGCCTGAATAGTAGCGTGAACTGCTTTGTCGCTTGGTTGGAGAGGGGTGAATAATGAGCCTTGCCCTGCTGGGCAATCAAGTGTCGGGGTATATTAGTGATTGCTATTAGGTCTGCGCAAGTACTGGACTGTAGGATGCTTTTTAAGTGCTTAGGTTGAGAGTTAGACTACTTTCAAGGGAATAACTGAACAGGAGACTTGGTGTAGCTGGGAATAATTTAGCTGTAGCTAACCGGCACTGCCTGGACATGAAAAACCATGAAAAAGTTGTTTTTACAGCAAGGAAATGAAAGAGATAGAAATTAGCACAAAATGGCCTATAAACTATTAACTTCTGGGCTGGAACCACTCCTCCAGGGATAGATGGCTGCTTAAAGCTCCCTCTCTCACAGGTGAACAGAGAAACCTCCCTCTATCCAAGTAAGGTATGGGCAACTCAGAAACTTGTAACACAGCCCTGAATTCAGCACTAGCCTGAAAACTGGACTATACTAGCTTAGAAAGGTGGGAAACAAGGAACATTTGTTTTGAAAAGATAAGGCAAAAACAGTAAAAAATACACCTAAAACAGCTTTAAACGGCTACAGACAGTAAAAATACAATTAAAGCAACTTTAGATGACTACAAGCAATCAGAAAAGGCTTTTAAACAAATTACTCAATTAACCCGCAAAAACATCTCAAAACTGAGCCCTGTTCCTGTAGTCTTCAATCAGACAAGTTCTAAATGCACACTACTGTCACTGGGGTGCAGGGGAACCTTCTCCAAAAAAGAAAGTCTGGATTAGTGCTCAAGTTATATAAACAAAGCTAGATTCAGCAGGCCTGAAAATAGTTTATGTGACAGCAAGCAAGGCACACCAATTTTAGTAAGAAACAGTTCAAATATGCAGGCACTATAAGCCTCTAACCAGATATTCCCAGCTCAGAAGGGCAGAGTCCAGCCTCTCCTCCCACAAGAGTGCAGACCACAAACCTTCTTAGTGTAAAATAACTGGCCTGAAGCCCAAGTGCTTAAACCAAAACTAATACACTTTTAGAATAACAGACACTGAGCCTCCAATCAGCAGTTCCCAACTTAGAAGGATGTAAGCTACATGTCCTGCCACAACAGTGCCGACCACAAATCTTCTTAATGTAAAACAAGTGGTCTGAAGCCCAAGTGCTTAAACCAAAAGGCTTAATGATAGCTGCACTTTAATCAGGTTACTACCAAGCAGTAATAAATACAATTGAATACTTTTATTCAAATGTACATACAACCTTCCCCAACATTCCACTCTCATCTTAAAAAATAAAAAAAGGCCATCTGTCCCCACAAAATAAAATCTCATCCAGTACATAGCTCTCCATTTCACCCCATGTACACTGCCATGAATCAATCATCCCACCAATTAATCAACAAACTTATGTCCCCCACACCCCTCCCTATGGGGTGTGAGGCTCCAAATTCCAAATTGTCCACATTATTCACACCTGTTGTTGGCCAAGAAATGGAGAGCTATGGTCCTTTCCAACACCAGTCCTGCACATCCCTAGCTGCCTTTCATAATGTATTTCTCCTTGCTTGCCCCAATTTCACTACTTTCCTGTCACCCTTTTTTCCTTAGAATTTGTGTGGGTTTAAGCATGAGTAAGCACCACTAAGCACCACTAAGCAAAGCTAAGGGAAGCTATAGGATGTGAGGCTCCTAATTCCAAATTATCCACATCTTTCACATCTGTTGTTGGCCAAGAAATGGAGAGCTATGGTCCTTTCATACACCAGTCATGCACATCCCTGGCTGCCTTTCATAATGTATTTCCCCCTGCTTGCCCCCATTTCAACACTTTCCTATCACCCTTTTTTCTTTTCTTTTTTAAGAATTATCGTGGGTTTAAGCATGAGTAAGTGCCACTAAGCAAAGCTAAGGGAAGCTAAGTATCTCACAGTACCACTTAGCATCATGCAAAACCCTGCAAACCAGCTTAAACCTGCTTTATTCACTCTATCATTCAGCCACTGTTCTGCACAGCAACAAAATAACCAGCACTGC
>NC_056725.1:916739426-916749426 GCF_019279795.1 Protopterus annectens | reverse complement strand
CCTGGACCCCTGTCTAGCAGGGCAACTGACATGATACCTGGAGTGAATTTCCAATCTCCCATCTAATTGTCAAGGTTCCTTTTGAAGAGGGCCAAGGAGGCACTCTGCTTGACATGTATGAGCAGTCTATTCCAGAGTATGGGGAGTCTCTGGGTCAGGAATCTATCCCTCCAACATGTTTTGTTCATTGTGATGACAACATTTAGATCCCTGGAGCATGCGGCTCTGAGGGATTGGGATTTCTTTAAGTGGAGCATATCCAATAGCTCAGGGTTTGACATTGCCTTGCATGTTAAGCAGAGATCGCCTCTGAGTATACGATATGCCACAGAGTATAGCTGGAGTTTTTTTAGCTGGTCAACATAGGGCATCTGCTTTAGGCCTGTGCTTCTTTTAGTGAGGTATTTCTGTGGCCTTTCCAGCTGTTGCAGATGTCTTGTGAGGTACATACCAAACGGGGCATTGTACTCTATAAGGGGTCTAATGAGGGATGAGTACAGTGGGACAATGACCTCCTTACAGTTTCCAGAAACTCAAAAGGGGTTGACATTTGTCAGGTCATATAGTCTGCATAGCAAAGATCACAACCATTTTATCTTTGGCATCCATTATGTAGTCATTCTTATGTATTACTATGGCACAGTCATCTCCTCAAAACTGGACTGTAGAGGATTTCAGCATTTAGTTAAAACTGTTACTATAGAAGTCATTGCAGAGGATTAAAGCACCAACTTGTTGATGAGGTTGTTCCTTTAGCAAGGGTGAAGAGTATGAATCTTTCTGCCTTCATTTGCCTACTGTGTGATATTGAGCAAGTTGCTTAACCAGACAGTGCTTTGGAGCATCCAGACTGCATGACTAGTAAAGACGAACCTGTGGTCATTGTTTGCCAGTCAATCCCAACAGCATGGATGATCTAGTTTAGGAAATATTATGACAATATCACCAGCACACTAGTTTTTTAAAAAGTAACATACAATTTATTCTTCAAGGACAGTAGACTCTGCGTTTGCAAATGAAGCACTGAAATGCAAAGCTGTTTGCCAACAGCAACCTCTGCATTAGTAATAGTTCTCTTTTGTGCAAAATTTTTCAAATAACTTTTACTTATGCAAGGATCAGGCTTATTAACTTACCGTATGTTATTAGGTGGTTGATATTTCTTATGCTATTATAAATACTCTTCTATTTAAACTGCGCTACTCATGACTGGATCTTATAGAATGATGCTAGGATCTCTATACAGTTTCATGAATTTTATCCAAAGCTCCCAATAAAGTACACATAATAATATTTCTTCATAAAAAATAAAGGGTGTCCAAGGTAAACAATGTGGCTATAACTGCTGGTGTAGGTGGGTGCTCCTTGTGGATTAAAGTCCATTATGATCTTATCAGCCAGTCATTTTTAAATGGTCTTTAACAAAGAGATGTTTACTGTTGCACATACTAAGTCTGTTTTTATTTGAGAATATTTTGTTCAGCAAATGGTTTTCAGTGTTTGAGCTGTAAAATTTGAAATAAAGGTTTTAAATCAAATTGCTGTAATCATTGTAAAAGTAAAGAAGAAAACAGGGTCTATATTACATTGACGAATGCTTAAATGTTCGAATCTCTAAAGGTCGACCTTTAGAGATCAAACATTTAAGTGTTCAAAAATGTAATAAAATAAACAAAAAAAAGGTAAAGTAAAAGGGTTTTAGCAGGGGGGCAAGCCCCCCTGCACCCCCCACACCCCCCTACTTAAATATACCAACTCCGAGATTGCACTTCAGTGCACAGCAGAGCGGAAACAAGAAATTTCCCACTCCCTACACTGTAGAGTGATCTTGGAGTTGACAAATTTAAGTAGCGGGTGTTGGGGGGTGCAGACCCGCATGTGGGGGGTACAGGGGGTCTTGCCCCCCCCCTGCTTACACCCTTTAGTTTTTTTTTGTTTTAATTTTATTTATTTATTTTTTAATTTTTAAAGATATTCGAACACTTTAATGTTCGATCTCTAAAGGTCTACCTTTAGAGATTCGAACATTTAAGCATTCGTTTATCTAATATAGACCCAAGAAAATAGTATACACACTTACAAATTTAAATAGTATTTATGATAAATAGGGAGAGACAGCCAAGTAATTTGACACTGGAATGGCTGGGGGGGGGGGGCGCTGATCCATTACCTTGCCTAGGTCCTTTGTTTGAACATGATCTGGTTCTGCTATGCATGAATAGGTTCAGAGTCATGTGAAAAGCTTTTAATTTTAATAATTCATTTATTATATTGCTGTTAACGTGGCATCTGTGCATGCACAATATTGTAACGATTAGTTTATATATATATATATATATATATATATATATATATATATATATATATATATATATAGGTATCTGTTATGTATGTTGTCTGATCTTGAGGTTCTTTCACAACTTGAACATCTTTAAATGTATGTAGTTACTTTGACTTTGTTTATGTGTAAAGATGGGTTTTGTAACTACCATGCATTTAGGTCTGATGGCAACAGTAGTGGTGTTTCCATATTTGTCAATGATTACATCACCTCTTGATAGATTTCTAGAGACCTACAAACTGAAGTCGCTGAGTTCCAAGTTAGCCTGAACAATGCAATCAATCAACTTATAGCCTGCTACAGAGCACCCTGCACGTTCCCCAATGACCAAATAAGATTCTTATATGTACTTGAGGAACTACCTATTTATAAATTGACTTTTTAATGGGAGATTTCAGCTATACCCCTGTAAACTAGAGACCTATACCTCCAACACTGGATAGTTCCAGAGATTCCTCAACTTAATAAATATAAATTATTTGGAAAAGGTAGTGAACAAACCAACTAGAGGATATAATATTATTGACCTGGTCCTAATTAATACAGCCACTACATGTACCACCACTCTAGCATCCCCATCCTTAGTTAAGTCTGACCATAAACTTAGAATATTCCTTTTAAACATTTGTCAAAAATTCTAAAATGATGGATTTCAAACAGACAAACCTCCTCTATCTCTATGATGATCTATCCAAATTCACTTGTAACATCAGCAGACCCAATACTGAAACAGCTACCATTTATGCAAAGACTTCTGTTCCCGCATAGATGAGTGCCTCAGTCTGACTGTTCATACTAGATCCAAATACAAAAGGATGTTTAAAACCAAGCCACCCTGGTGGTCTACTAACCTAAATAAGCTCGAGAAAACTTCTTAAATCATACAACAGATATAAAATTCTTCCGATTAAAAACTGCATCAAGAATATCAGTAAGGCACTAAAAGCTATGCTATTAGGGCATGTAAGGCAAATCTGGAAGTTAAATTTGCTTCTGAAGCCGTATAAGTCCTTCTTTATTTACATTAGGAGCCTAAGAAATTACACCTAACAATGTTCTGAACTTATACAAAATGACACATAATCTCACACTCAGACCAAGCAGAAAATTTAGTGCAAGCATTACCCCTGGAACAATTAACTTAATTACACAAATACTAGAATCCATTAACCTCCTAATGTCTCAAAGGAGCATGTGCTGGAGGTGCTTTATCATACCAAAAATATCATTTCCTTGGGGCCTGATAACTTACCTGGATGCCTAATAAATAGTGCTAAGCATGCCCTTGTGGAATCCCTCCTTAAATTATTAAACCTGAGTTTGGTTACAGGATTTGCTTCAAAGTATGGTGAAATAGAAATAAAATGGCATTATACAAGGGCTTAAATATGATTGATCTGGGAAACTATAGACCCATTATTATGACCAGTCTTGTTTGCAGAGCCATGGAATGCATCACATCTGACCTTATAAACTATGATATTAAAAAACTTATCAAGTTAGAACCACATCAGGTTGGCATTGATCCTGTCTACTCAGTTTAGTTAACTTATTTAAGAAGGTCACCCAGGCTGTTGACAGTGGTCATTCTGTTCAAAGAGCTTATTTGGATCTAGTTAAAGAATTCAATTCCATACTCAAAGCTGTCATTGTAAACAAGCTAAGTACCATAAAGGTAGATCCATATGTGGTGAGGAGGACGACCAAATGGCTGAAAAATAGAAGTCACATAGTTAAGGTGGTAAGCAGCTCCAGAGAAAGTATCATGGTAACTACTAGTGTCTCCATGGGCTCAGTACTGGGCATTTAGTTACTCCAGGCCAGGAAACAGGAACTTCAACTTACTAATTCTTTAGATGACTGTGAGCTAGGCATTATTGTCAAATCTCTGCTTGGGACAAATTTTAACAGCACAAAATGAGAACATTCCATTCCAAAAGTGCTTTGTTTATTTTTTGCTACTTAGAGAAAAGGGACTTACAAAATGTTTGCATCCTAATATGCAGAACTTTTTAGAAAATGTTTGCATCCTAATATGCAGAATTTTTTTAAGTTGCAGTTGTAGAACTGAGCAATGGTTTTGATATAAGTTCATCTGAGCTGTGCCAGTTACCTTGGCCGTAAGCCAGTTTAGAGCTCTTTAAGCTAGAAAATAACATGTAAACCAATGTAACAAATTTGGTAATAGTGTGAAAGGTGATTAAGATACATTTTGGGCAAAGGTTGGGGTGACTAGTGTAGCACATATGTCTGTAGGTTTTAATGACAGAAAAGTTTAAAAAGGGTTTCATTAATGGAAAACTGAATATGAATGTGTACAGTCTCAGGTCTTTATTTGAGGCTACTCCTAGGGACTCACTGCTACATATTACCTCTTTATTGATTTCATCTTAAAAATGTGCTTAAAACATAAGCATTATTTGGATTCTTAGTCATAATAATGAAATCCATCCACTTAAGTTTAGAAGTGTTCATATTGAGGCAGGACTCTGGTAACTGCTGCTACTGCAAAGTTCCAAAAACAGTCTGTAAATGTGTTACAACATGAGAATTATAGTAGGGTCATTCTGTTATTTTTTTTTTTTAGTGAGGGGCCTCTCCACTGTCCAGATTTTCACAGAATATCCATATTTTTGCCTCATATTTTTGGTCTGTTCCACATAAAATTTGTGATTTTCTGGTATATCACTGGGATGGTCTCAGGACTGAAGTCACTAAATAATGATATACATTTGAGTTTCAGACTTCATATCCTTCCAAAAAATGCATGCTAAGACACATCCTGTTATTCTAGCAACTTTCTAAGTTTATAAGAGGGATATTTAAAATCTGTCCCTATTCTTTAGCCTTTGTCCCCCCATTCTGTTAGGGTTTGTCCAGATTTATTGTGCTAGGATGGTGAGAGGTATGAGGGTAGGTTCACTGTAGAAAGTATTTGTTTTGTAAACAAAGCTGGAAAAGAACCTAGTACTGTGTCTTAGGGAATACGCTTTGACAAACACTTACAGACACTGCAGAGATCACTATATCCTTGCATTAAATGGAGTGTCATTGCTGCTGTCTGAATTCAGGGAAAAAAAATAACCCTGACAAATAAAAAGTGCTTAACCAGGTTTTGCTGTGATCTAGTTTCACAGTAGATATCTCACACACTATTTTGAAACAGAGCCTATCACTTTTGTAGCTTCTTCTGGAGGCATAGCAGAATATGTGACTTTGCAAAAAATAATCTAAAAATAGGCTTGACACTATTCAGACAGATACAGAATTTAATAGGCTTTCAGTTAATGATAACGACTAAAATACCAGCATTAAGGGTTGCTGCCATACTTCTTACTTTACTCTATTTTAGCCTGCTATTTACTTTAATTTTTACTCATGAACCTATTTTGCATTTTTGTGTCATTTTTGTTTTCTTATGCAACTCTATTTAATTTTCATGGCTCTTCCATGCATTTTTTGCTTAATGCAATTATTGTTTTAATTTGAATGTGCTGTTCTGTGTATTGGGGCTTCTGGGTACTTTCTAGCTGTGGATTTTCAACACAGTGGCCAATGACTGTGCAAGATTTCTTTGCTAGGGAATGCTTGTACTGCTAGTTCTTTGGTTTGGATCTATATTATATGTTTGAACTTTTATAACTGCGAACATCATAAAATCAAATTTAAATGTTCAAAGTTATAAAACTTTGAACATATGCACAAAAAAAAAACCCAAACCCAAAACAAACTCTTATAGGCAGGGGGGCAAGCCCCCCTGCAGCCCCCACACCCCTCACTCTTTAAATATACCAACTCTGAGACCGCACTACAGTGCAGCAAAGGGAACTCTTCCCTTTACCACATTACAGTGTGGTCTCGGACTTGGTATATTTAAAGAGTGGAGGGTATGGGGGTGCAGCCCCCCATGTGGAGGGTGCAGGGGCCTTACCACCCCCCCCTCTGCTTACACCAGTCAGGTAAGTTCCCATTTTTTTCATATGTTCTATGTTTGAAACTTCAAACATTTAATTTTGATAAATTAACGTTCAAAGTTTTCAAACTTCAAACATAAGATATAGACCCCTTTGGTTTTAGCAGAGATCTACTTTTTATATAGGGGTGTGTGTGTCTTTAGCAGTCTTATCTTTGTTTCCTTTAGCCAGTCACATTTTATCTTTTGATATAGCTATGTTCTAACTATAGCCATTACAAGTTTTAAAATATGATGAAGTCTTCGATGTGAAAGACGAAAGTGCTTAATCTTGGTGTGTTTTTACTGCAATAAACGGAGTTCGTATACAGGCTTGTTTGGTACATTTTCCATTTGGTTTCATTACAAGTTTTAGTCAGAATTGCTTCCACTTCCAAATTTATAGATGACAAAGTATTGGCATGCACCATATGCCTTCATTAACTCTGTTTACAGTTTGAATATGCATTTCACTATTCATGTGCTACATGTCCTGCAGTGCCATTGCACACTGTGAGATGCAATCAGAAAACCGTGTCACATTGTGCTAAGTGAAACTGTGTGCTGAGCAGCCACATGTAGGATGTGTCTGATTCAGAAAACCCAACTATATGACATTGCCAGGTCCAATAATATGGTTGTCTGAGCTATATGTTAATATCTGTATAATGAGGCATTGGTTATGATAATGAGGCAAACAAGATGGAGGAATGATTCAGAGACATTTATCTGCCACTCACTGGCCTGCTCCTGCTTTTTATCTGAACTCGGGCATATGCCATGTTAAGGTAGAGTAGATCATGGAACTATTTTAGAGATTGTTGCAACTGTAGTTAATATGTACCTGCAAAAGATTCTTAATGTAGCCCCTTTGCCTAATAGTACACATCGTCGCCCTCCACAAATTCAGAGCCATCTGCCCATGCCTAACTTTTCATGCTCTCCACTACACCGACATAGTGAACTAGTACTGTGTAGACAGAGATACCATGCAGTAAATCATAGACATGTGTCATCCTAGAATGCAGTGCTGTGGGAGTCATGGAGTACCTATCCCAGTGAACACTAAGGTATGTGTGGCTTGATGTACTGTATATTAGCTACACAGACCTTTGAATGACCTACTGGGGTCACAGTGAGTATGTCTCAAGCATCTGCCCTGAAAATACTCCATCAATTTCTTAATACCATGATTCAGTATGTGGGGGAGCATAGGTAGTTCCCACATACCCCAGAGGGAGGAGAGAGAGAGAGAGAAAACACCATGCAGTATTTCTATGATATAGCCCATTTCCCTGAGGTACTGAGGGGCCATAGACTGTACCCACAATGTAAGAAAGATTCCACCTGGCTTCGGTGAACTGGTTAAGACGTATGTGAACATCAAAGGGTATCTCTCCATCAACAACCAGTGGTTTGTAATACATAGAATATCATCTGCAATATGTATAAAGGCTTCACTGGCAGTTTTCTCAATTCACATGACACACATTTTATTTACTTTACTTTACAGTTAAATTACCAGGTCAATAATATAGCAATAACCCACGCCTGGGTGTGGGTAATGCTAAATTTACCCACGGTTGGCGTGGTTTCGCCCTCGGGACCAAACAAAGCCAACCGTGGGTAAATTTAGCATTACCCACACCCAGAAGTGGGTTATTGCTATTATACCATGACATTATTTAAGAAAAGAAACTATTACTTTTCTTAAATAATGGCATAGTATAATGCCTGTTTACTGCCCTTCCGCAGATGTCTGGAATTCACGGCAGTTCTGATGTACTGCGCGCCTGCGCAGTACATCAGAGTTGAACAAGCAACGGAGAAAGCAAGATCTCCATTGCTTTTTTTTTAGTGTTTCGCTATGTTAAATAGGTTTAACATAGCGAGACAGTTTTAAAATAAGCAAAGGACATCTCCGTTGCTTATTTTAAAACTGTCTCGCTATGTTAAACTCATTTAACATAGCGAACACTAAAAAGCAACGGAGATCTTGCTTTCTCCGTTGCTTTTAACATTCGCTATGTTAAATGGGTTTAACATAGCGAGACAGCTTTAAAATAAGCAACGGAGATCTCCGCTGCTTATTTTAAAGTTGTCTCGCCATGTTAAACCCATTTAACATAGCGAGACAATGTTAAAATCGAGTTATACTAATGGAAAAAAGTCCGGGCGACCGGACCTTTTTCCATTAGTATAACTCGATTTACAATGGGCA
This sequence comes from Protopterus annectens, assembly GCF_019279795.1. Taxonomy (NCBI): domain Eukaryota; kingdom Metazoa; phylum Chordata; order Ceratodontiformes; family Protopteridae; genus Protopterus; species Protopterus annectens. The sequence continues at coordinate 916,740,912 of NC_056725.1, read as the reverse complement.
CGCTGGCCAATCAGCGTGCACGTTTTGGGGGGATCATGGTATAATATGGTTTATTGACCATTTTCAGTCACAACCTGGGTACAAAAGTGCAAAATGATTCAAGAATAATGTAGCAGCAGTAGTAGTAACACAAGCAGGCATACATAGCATTTGAAGTGTGCATTAGACTGAGCATGAGCAAATGCCACACTTATTTACAGGATATAAAAAAAATTGTCACAGGAAATCAAAAGGTGCAATGATATAGTAAAACATGAGAAGTGGGGCTGAAAGAAATTTGAAAGCTAGAATAATACTGTCATGGCTACAACAGCATAATAACAGGAGTGAGGGCTGCAACTGCACTTGGCTTACTGTAAAGATTAGAGTGATGTTTTTTTTTTTTTTTTTTTTTTTTTTAACCGGTTTCATGGAAGGTTTTGTGCTTGGCTTTAGGATGTGGGTATTCCTTCAGAGACTGTTCAGAAGGATTTTAGCATTTCATTATTTTTAACTGCATTTGGTAGGTTTTCCAGAAGGCAGGGCCTAACCTAGAAAAGGTCTTTTCTCCAATGGCTACCTTAAATCATGGTCTGGCCGGGGTAAGACTGTACTCCTGGTAACCTCTCAGGGAGTAATTTTATTCTGTGAGTGGTAGTCTTCTTCTTACAGTAGGCAGTAGCACATATTTAGTATTTTGAACATTACTATGCCTTGGAGCACTGTGGCTCATATGTGGCCTGTACTGATGGTTTGTGAGAAGTGAATGCCCAGAGGGGCAACTTGTTGGTGGTGCTGGATATGCCCTGGAATCTTGGCTCATGAGACCCTTCAGAACTCCACACTATAAAACAGACTAGACCCCTCAACTGTACAGATTTTGCCAGACTGTCCAGATTTTTGCATCATATTTTTGGTTCGTTTTTCATAAAATTGTGGTTTTCTGGCAAATTAGTGGCAAATCATTGAAGAGTGAAGTTAGAAAATAACAACAGCCATTTGAATTTCAGAGTTCTAACCCTTCAGAAAATTCATGCTAAGTTTGTAAGAGCAATATTTAAAATTTGTCCCTATTTATGGACCTTTGTCCCACTTTTATTTGTGGATTTGTTCAGATTTCTTCCTCTAAAAGGTTGAGAGGTATGAACAGACCATATCTACAATTGTGCACTATCACAAACCAGAAACATTATAGACTATGTGATTAGGCTGAAGTCACTTTTTTTGCTGTCTAGATTCAGCCATGTGCTAAAATTTATGTAGTGTCATTCATGAACATCACATTACTGTGTGGGGCTTGTACATGCTTCACAGTATGGTATACCAAGGACAATCAAAATGGTACTATTCCAGTAGATTATCAATCAAGCATTCTTGACAGTTCATCCAGGATGGCTGCATGGAAATAATAAACAATATAGACTTTTATCATCACTTGCCTTGTCTCATACTTTCACAATGTGCATTTAGAATGCAGACTATTCCTAAATATGACAGTGCACTGGAG
>NC_056725.1:916706926-916734426 GCF_019279795.1 Protopterus annectens | reverse complement strand
ATAGCTAATGCTTGCTTACTCAGAATCTTCATTTAATGCAAACATATTGAAGAAAAAATACGTTTATTCATAGTTCATAATCAGTTATGCATGGTTGCTTCTGTAATTGTTTACCCTCACTGTATTTGTGTGACTATTGCTACTCATGCAGTCAAAGAAGATGTTTAAGTGCTTCTTGCTATTATACTTGTATATATGATGCTACTCTTGACCTGGTCACTTGTTTATATACAGTAGTTAACTAAAATGCTTAATGCACATTATTGGGCAACATCCATAGCTGTGTACTGCAAACATCAGTCATAAGCTACTACTGACATTACTGTACACCTGGGGCATGTATCATGGTAGGGACATATGAGGATTTGTAAGTTCTGAAACTTCAAACATTTTGAATGGAGATCTCTGTACAGCGTGGAAAGAGATATTTACAATCTCAGAGTTGGTATATTTATTTAGCAGAAGGTGTGGGGGTTGCAGTGGGGGAAAATGTTTTTGTTTTTTATTTATTTATTTTTTTCATTTTCAAAGTCTCAAAATTTCAGTCTTCTGATCTTGGCTGTTTGAAGTTCTGGAACTCTGAGCTTTAGAAGTCTATATATAAACATATATATAAACATATATATATATATATATGTATATATATATATATATATATATATATATATATATATATATATATATATATATATATATATATATATATATATATATATATATATGTGTGTGTGTGTGTGTGTGTACTCCCATGTACCTATCCTCTTAGTAAGATCTGTGTACCAGCTGCCATCAAATCAGAAGGCTGCCATATTATACAATAAGAAGCTGAAATCTCAGCTGGGTCCACCCTTTCATGCTTTAGCACTTTGTTTAACTACACATTGAATTATTAACTTAACATTACTGAATACTGCCAATCCCCTATCTTTTAGGCTTGAGTGTGGAGCAGCTGCACAGCATAGAGTATTACTCCACTCGATTTTTGGAATCCATTCCTATATCTAGTGACATTCAAACTTTCTTAGATGCAAAATTGTGACCCAATTTATCTTACCAACATTGAAAATAAAATATTCATCATCTTTAACAAGGAAATTAAAAAAAAAAACTTATGCCATAATCTTCACATATCAATCCAGTTTTATGCCTGATAGAAAAATACATGCTAACATACAAAGTAGCAACAGTTCTTTGCTTATTACCAAAATAATGGGTAGAGAATGATTTGGACCAGCTCAATGTCTATCACTATACTCAGTGTCTTACAGACTGCTAACAGGTGACCTGTGTCTGGCATGCAATGCATCCTCTGATCCAGGCCTGATTGAACTATTACACATCAGTAAATCAAGTGGCACTATACATATTCAGTCCAGGGATATAAACCTCCACTATAACATCAACAGAAAGGTTTGGAGAGACAGGAAAATCTTGCAGAGGATATCATTGTTCTGGAAACTACTCCTGTCGAGGTAAAACAAAACTCATCCTTATCCATGTTCAAAAGTACTTTGGATCTCTGCAATGGAAATAGAAAATTTACTGCAAGGTTGCCCACTACTGTGGTAATGGACAGGGCGGTTACTGAATGATATACACTATACTTGGAGCATTTGTAAACATCTATGGTATCATCCATGCTGTTATCGCAATTCGTAGTATGAATCTAGTAATTAAAGTGGTAAAGATAATTGAAATACCAAATGGGTTGTGGCATTTTGATAGGCTTAAAATAGATCACAAGGGGAGATACCCTAGTATTAACCTATGAACCTATAGCACTCATGCACTGACATTTGTCTATAACTTATACAAGTCTAGTTTTCCAGCCGTTCGTCTAAATATAAACTTAATCTGAAAAAAAAAAATACTTTTTCTTACTGTGGTAGTCCCCTAATTTTACATTTCTCAGAAATTGTAGATTTCAGTCAAGTTCTAACAAGAAAGAAAAATGCCAGCAGACAGAATCAAGCCAGGAAAATATAATAATTTCTTCCTTTAATGTAAAAATACACATTTTTCTTTTCTTATTTATTTTATATTCACTAATGTAGTATGCTTTATACTTTGGTCCTTTAATTTACAACACACATATCTGAATATTAATCAATATCTCTGATTGCAAATGTTTTTTAAAGGTTTATTTAACCAACATCTTGGAGAACATTAATATTTATCTTGAAAGATGGTACAGAAGCAATTTTAATACTCTTCCAAGAGCAACAAGGAGGAAATAATTTTTTTATGGATTATGTTGCATTTTAAGTATTTTCTGCACTGGATGTTTAATGTAGTTCAAGAACACATTGCTATGATAAATACGTTTATCAAATAGTCAAAAAGTACAATGCATAGTAGCCAAAGACTCAGTCTGCTTAAAGCATATAAGTCAGTTGTGGATAATTATTCCAGTGCTGACTGTTTTTCACTACAGGCTAAAATTCCTAATAATCAAGTACTGATACAAATATCTATGCAAAAAAAACTTACTCTGTTTGACTACCAATAATTCATTCACTACTCATATACTAGAATTAATTATAAATATTGCTAGTAATTCCAAAAAAATATCAAACTTTGATTTAAAACACATATCCATATCTTAGTAATCATAACAACCCTTATTTTGAAGGACTGGTTTTGAATTCTCCCATGTTACCAAGATTTAGTAGCTTTTTAGAGTCTGACTGGCTGATAGTTGCTGCTCTGACAATAACAAATATATCTTGCAAATGTTTAAAAATCACAGAAAATGTTCCTGCTCAAAGGAACATGTTGTGAATTGCATCAGAATGGGCAGAACCCTTTCAGTCCTCATAATACCAGTAAATGGTTGTTTTATGTCATTATGTTTGTACTTAAAACCATCTTCAAACATCATCCTATTTCAGTGTTCAATAATAAAGCCTCATTTAATTTCCATTAGTGTGGAATATGCGTTTCTAGCTTGCTTCTAAGGGCAGCTGACTCATTGCAAAAGTGCAACCTTTTTAAGTCATTATATCAAATTTGCCTATGTACACTACATTATCAGTGATAATGTATGCACAAATTAAGCAAAATTAATTTTGCATTAAATATTCTCATTATAAAGTGTTATAGGCCCTAAGCATTCTAATTCTCTGTCACATATGTCTACCCTCATCTTCAAAAGAATAAAACAGATGTAATGATTCAGGTTGCTTGAGTGCTGAAAAAAGTGCATTTATATATTTCTTGACCATTAAATCTGAAAGGAAACCTGTGTGATCCACACGTGAGAGACCAAAAATGAAGTATTTTGAACTGGTGTTTGTTCCTAGACTTATATGCCTTGATATATAAATTATGACTAATTTATCTTTGTTAGTTTCATAGTTTCATAGTTTCATAGTATAGTACTAGGCTATCTGCCCTGGGGCATTTGTAAGCCTAGCCATAGTGATGTGGCTTTTGCCACCCCATGAAATGGTACAAAAATGTACAGATAAAATCTAGAATACTGTGCCTCTGTCTAGTAGTGACACAGTGAAGGTCCCCTTATATAATAGAATTTGTTTACTGTGCCTCTATCTAGCAGTGACACAGATGTGACCCCTGGGGTAAACTTACGATCTCCCATCCACTCATCAAGATTTCTTTTGAAGAGATTCAGTGAGGGGCTCTGCCTAATACGAACTGGGATCCTGTTCCAAAGCATGGGAAGCCTCTGGGTTATGAATCTATCCCTCCAGCATGTCCTATTCATACTTGTGCCGAGGTTTAAGTCTTTAGCTCTCGTGGTCCTGATGGATTTGGATTTTTTGAGGTGGAGCATGTCCATCAGATCCTGATTGGACATGGCCTTGTATGTCAGGCAGAGATCACCTCTGAGCAGGCGGTATGCTACTGAATAGAGCTGAAGTTTCTTTAGTCTGGCAGAATAAGACATATGTTGGAGACCCTTGATCCTTTTGGTGAGGTACTTTTGTGGTCTCTCCAGCTGTTGCAAGTGCTGGGTGAGGTACATACCAAATGGGGCATTGTACTCAATCATGGGTCTGATGAGGGAGGAATATAGGGGTACAATGACATCCTTGGATCTGGATGTGAAACCCTTCATGATGAGGTGTGCAAGGTAGAATGTTTTTCTAACCACTTTGGCAACGTGGGTGTCAAATGAGAGGTCGCTGTCTACTTGGGTCCCTAGGTCTCTGATTACTTTTTCCATATTCAGTGGGTTGCTGTCTATGTGATAATTTGTGGGTACTTTGTTTTTTCCAAAAGGGATAACTATACATTTTCTGGCATTTAGTTTAAGGCTGTGACTACGGCACCAGTTGTCCGTTTCAGTGAGGCCTTTTTGTAGGATGTGTGTATCTGCTGGTGTATCGACTATGGCACCTAGTTTGCAGTCATCTGCAAACTTTGTCAGCCACAGCCCTCCCATGTTTGCTTTAACATCTGAGAAATAAATGCTGAACAAGAGGGGTCCCAGGACAGATCCCTGTGGGACACCACTTGTGACTGGCTTTGAGTCTGACATTGATCCAGCGATTTTAACTTTATGGGTTCTGTCCTTTAGCCAGTTTGCAACCCATCTAGTGACATAAGGGTTTACTTTTAAGCTGTTTAGCTTATCTATGATGCCTGAGTGGGGTATTGTGTCGAAGGTCTTAGCCAAGTCCAGGTATGCTGTATGGACTGCTTTGCCCTCATCAATGGCTCTAGTGACTGTTTCGAAAGTCAACCAGGTTTAAAAGGCAGGATCTGCCCTTTACAAAGCCGAACTGGGTGGGGTCAAGTGTCTGTAGGTCCCCTATGTCTCTGTTTATGAGTTCCATAATGATTCTTTCCATAGCTCTGCAGACCAGGCTAGTCAAGCTTATGGGGCGGTAGTTTCCAGGGTCTGTAGAGGCACCCCCCTTGTGGAGTGGGACCACTGTTGCTGTACGCCAGTGTTCAGGTACATATCCCGAAGTAAGGCTAAGGTTAAATAGCATTTTTATGTGTGGGTTTAGCTCCCCTTGGAGTTCACGTAAGGTCCCATTGATGCTGTGTTTTTTTGCTTTGTTTAGGGCGGTTCTCACTTGGACATCTGTGATGACAGGGAGATTACATTCAGCTGGGATAAGTATTTCTTCTTTTGGGGATGAAGGAGGCGAGAAGTTTGCACTGAACCTATCAGCCAGAATGTTAGCAATATCTGTGGGTTCAGTGTATTTTTTGTTGTTGTGAACCAACTCTGAGCATATCTGAGGGTTTCCGCCCAGGTTTCTAACATAGCTGAAGAAGGCTTTGTGGTTATCTTTAGTGTCCTTAGCGATTTTTCTCTCAAAGTTTGCCTTGGATGTTTTTATGAGAGAATGTAGTTTTCTGCTAATGTTGATCAGAGATGTTTTCCCTTCATGGGATTTCGCTCTGACGTGCAGTAGCTTCCTTCTTTTGTTATACAATTTGTTTATGGCTGAGGTCCACCAGACAGGACGCTTACATTTGGTGGAGAGGGACTTGGATTTGTTTGGGATTGCATGATCCATGCATTCTTGGAGATGTCCATAGAAAGCATTTGTGAAGGATTCGGCATTTTGGGATGTGGTATCCACTTGCACAGTAGGCTTAAAGGATACCATCTCAGTCTTAAGAAGAGTGAAGTCTGCTTTTGAGAAGTTTTTCACTGTGGTCTTTTGTGCTGGGGGTAGAGGTGGGATATGTATATCCAGGGTGATTAGTTTGTGGTCAGATCTCACTAGTGAGGGGTATACTTCTGGTGTGGAGCATTTTGTCCCCATGTTTGTGATGATCAGGTCTAGTATATTATCTCCCCTAGTGGGAGAGGTGACTAGTTGTTCCAGTGCATTTGAATTTATGAATTCCAGGAACCTTTGGGCTAGGGTATTAGGGCTAGAATACTGTACCCAATCTATGTTTGGGTAGTTGAAGTCTCCCAGTATGATGGTATTTTGTGATACATTCATATCCTCCAATGTCTTCAGGAAGGCTGAGTGGGGTTCATGAGATTGGGAGGGTGGTCTGTAACATGCTACCAGTTGTATAGCAGTTTTGCCTATGGTTAGTTGTACCTGTATGGTCTCTGATGCTTCATGTGTTGCTACTGACCTGGAGGTGTGGGTGTCCTTTATGAATATGGACACTCCCCCTCCCTTTGTGGTTCGGCCTGGGTTTTGGGGCCGAAAAGCATGATATGAGGTATAGCCTGGTAGTGCTGGGGTGCTCTCAGGAGCCTTGAACCAGGTTTCAGTTACTGCACAGACGTTGATGTTCTCCATGCTGAGGAGTGCATCAAGTGCCTGCATCTTGAGATTTAGACTTCTGGCGTTGAGCAGCATTACCCTTAGTTTTTTTTCCATTTTTGTTTTCTAAGGAGGTGGGTTTGTCTTTTGAGCCTTGCCTAAAAAAGGCACTATGGGGGTGGCAAGAGCCTTAGCCAATATCTGGAAGCCCAGTGGTGACAGGTGTAAGCCATTCCTTATGAAGCAGCGTGGCTTGTCCAACATATCATCCCAGGCAGACAGACATTGGATCCCCTTAGAATGACACCAGTACTTGAGCCAATTGTTAAAGCTGATCATCTTGTCTTTGTATTGTTGTATCATTCTTGGTGAGGGCAAGATGCTGCTCAGGGTCAGGGTCATACCAGCCTGGGCTACATAATCGGAGAGCTCCTCTATGTCTCTTTTCATGTAGTCCAGGGAGGTACATCTCAGGTCATTCACACCAGCATGGACAATGACAGAGTCATATTTGTACTTGCTTTGGAGTGACCTGAGTGCGTGTGTTATGTGGCGGATCCTAGCTCCCGATAGACAGCTCACAGTCACCTTCTCCTTGTTCAGCCTGGTCAGTGGGACATCAGTGTGTCTGACTATGGAATCACCTATTACTAGTGTATCAGGCAAGGTGTTTGGCCTTAAGTACTATTCTAACCAAATGTTTCAATCAATTGCATGTGTTAGTTACTTGCATGTTTACTGAAAATGCTACATTCTATTTCACAAAAAAGGGAAACATTTATCATTCAGCAAGAAAATCATTCACTTTTTAGTTGATTTAGAAACACAGTTAACAGTGACAGTATTTATGAAGAGAAAAGTAACTCAGTGTTTCTCAGACTCAGCCACTCACAGAACATTTGATCCACGAGTAAAGCCTTTTGATTTATTTTTAATAACAGTTAATTGCATTGCAACATGCAAAGTTACACAGCAGCAATTCACATGTGGATTTTGTGAACAATGTACCTTCTTTGAGAGGGCAGGATAACACATACTTTCATTTTTGGGCACCATACTGTTTAAGAAAATGTCAGAGCAATTGGTGTTTTCAGTTGATACATGAACATATTTTCCTCTGTTTATTTACATTTAAAGTGACACCAGCTTAACATGTTAGAGAACATATTGACTATGATCCTATGTCTGATGTAAAAAAAAATGTTTTCCTATGTTTGTTTTATTGTTACCTTAATCAGATAGTGCTCATAGATTCCAGAAAAGGGACATCTCTGTTCAGTGCATTCACCCTGTTAACAAACATATAAAAAATTAAGAGAGAACATTTCATATTTGTACACAGGAACTCATCATTCAGCTATATCACACTAACCTTTTACAGTAATCGCCAACGCCACAAAAATCAAAAATCATAAACACAGCTTAACCATTATACAATTTTTCCCTCTCCAGACAGAACCAATCTTACATGAGCATCAACTCTCACCTTTCATATTTCCACACACAAGACACCCATTCCATTCACTTTATTTTCCCCAAAGGAATTTGTATTGGCTATTCCCTAAATACCACCTAGCCTTCACCCAAAAGTGAACCCCACTCATAATAAGGAATCTAGAGGGATCTACCTCCCCACATTCCCATCTATACTGTCTTTCTCTACTTACCGCTTCATGTCATCTTATATTTGTTGCCTGCCCTTCCTTATCTCCCCTCAGATTCATTGACTGCCCTAATACCTATTCAAAGCTTCCTGTTCCTTATCAAACTCCTCTGATCCCTCCTCCTGAAAACCTAGACATACTCCTCTTAATCACTCATTAACCCCCCACCTACCTAACATTAATTCCTCCACAGAATTGTAAGATTGCCCAATCTTTTTCTTAATCATCCCACTACCTATGTAACTCTTTTTCAAAATCCCTGATCTTTAAGTTCCTTTCTAACAAATCACTAATCATCTACAATAAGCATTCCTTCCAGGAACACTGTCCATATACCCATACCCAATATTCCTGCATATCCTTCCAAATCTCCTTCATACTACTACAATACCACATCTCTAGCATGTTATCCCTACCCCACCCTTCTTTATAAACTCTTCATAAAGTTTTATACCACACATGCTTCCACTTCTTCTTCTGTATTGCAGATACTATTCCTGTCCTACTCACCTTTCCTAACTATTTGATGGAATCTTTGCAGAATTCATTTATATCCTACAAGAATCAATTTGTCTCATAAAAATGTAGGGATCTAACTACAAAGACAAAGGCAATAACTGATACATTAAGATATGAAAAATGTATGTACTGCTATAAGTTCAAAATCTGCAATAACTTAATATTCCACTTTACCACTGGTTTACAGAATGCATTTAACACATAAATATTAGTAAATGTTTTACTGAGGCATGGATATAGAACTTGACTGTCTACCTAGGTGCATACTTGTCCATAGTACACTCACACTCACTGAAACAACTACCCTTGTCAGTCTTCTTACTCACATTAATACCATTGTAGAATAGCATATATATTAGGTTACAGTATAATGGGTGTTAGTGTATACCCACATTTCTATAATATGAAATGTACTTAAATATTCCAAAGTCTAAGACCATTTTATTATTTTTCTGTAATTTCATTTTGTCAATTCATGACTACCAGTGCCATTGCTTATTATTTTATACAGAGTAAAATAAAATTTAGTCAAGAGTCTATTCTCCCCAGCAATTGGGGTTATATTGAAGAATGGGATGGCCCAGTACCCAACAAGCTCCATCTTTCTCACCAACCTAATCACAGTCTAGCCATAATGGGTGGGTCTCTCCAGTCTCCAGACAGCATTATTTTAGTGCCTATGCATCTAGACAAGCTGACCAGGAGGAGTTCATAAATGTATCACTACTTCAGGCTTCATGGGTCAAGTTCATTTCCATGACTCATTGGGAAGAGCTAGGTAATCTGGTACCCTGTGTGGTTCCTTGATCTGGCACCCCCTCACCTATAAGATGAACAGCAAAAAAGAAAAACAATGCTCTTCTACTATGAAATGGCAGCAATTACTTACTACAAATGTAATAGGTGGCTGGCTACTGTGATGATGCCACAAATGAAGCTCTTCAGCATTCTGCAGTTACTACAAATACAGTATTGACATTCCTTTATTTCTTTCTGGCAATCAGCATCTGAAAATCACACCACCTAACACATTGTGTCTGGGGTAGCCACTCTTATTGCCCCACCATAGTTATGGCACTGATAGTGGGCACCTACAAGGGGGCACACAGTTGGTCCTAATGTGCTTTTGTGCTTTTCCTTCCTCCTGTTCTACTGTTATAACTTAAGCCACTTGGTCACAGACCTCTCAATAGTCTTATGTGACAGCGCTAAATCTTACATTATTTTAACTATAAAGAAGATAATGTCATCAACAACTCTTTTGGTCCATCCCCCCACCCATTCTTTCAACAGTTGTGGATTGCCTACTGTCTCCTTTCCCAAATTCACAGACATACACCTTGTCTCTCCTTCATTAGGAGAGTCAACAAAACACGTGCACCTCATTAAGCTTGTCTTGTAATGACAGGTAGATGGAACAGCTGACATTGTATTTGGCAAAGGGATTGTCTTACACATAACATTCTGCTTAGGTCTACTGTACTACCTGTACTTATCACAGACAATATTTCCTAAACCCTTTATTAGCCCTATTTCTTGAGAATGGTTAGCTGTTACATAACCACACTTCGAGGAATAAATGTATCAGTCTATAAGATATCATAGATGCTTTTGTTCAAGGATGGTTATAGTACTTGACTGAAATAGATCTTATACTGTTTATATGAGCAGCATCATGATCAAAAGGGGCCCTAGGCAGGGTAATGGGCCAGAAACTCCCCAGAGCCATTCTAGTGCCCCATTCCTTTTAGTCTTCCCCAGTTACCGTAAACACTGTTCAAACCTGTTTGTGTGCGTACTATTTTCTTTTTTTACTTTTATAATAATTACAAAGATTTGGATTTATTTTACCAACTTTGCTAGCAGTAGTGAATATAGTAACAGAGATAAAACAATTGGAATTGGGATCTTTAGTAAATGGCAGGAACAAATTACATAGGAAAAATGGGAACTGTGGGAACAATACATGGAGAGGAGGAAAGGGGTTTAAAAGAAGGCAGGAGTTGAAAGAGCTATGTAATGTTTGACTGACAATGATGGGATAAATTATAAGTGATGTTTAATGTTTGCAACTGCAATTGTATCAGGATGGTTAGTTTGCATTTATATAAATGTAAGATTGCCTATCTCATATGTGATCATTTAATAAAGATGTTTCTTGTTTAAAAAAATATTTCAAATTTTATAGTATAAACACTGATGGTCATTTGCTAAACAAAACAGTTTTACATTGAAATTAACTTAGAATGAGCAACAGTAAACAGCTGTATGCTTGAAACTCACACTCACTGAAAATGTGTTGAAACTCATATTAATTGAAAATGCATTTAAACTCGAACTCGTTAAAAATGCATCTAGCTAGTGGCTGATTAGGTCTACCTTGGGCCCTGGGCTGTTTTCAAACCATGGGACCTTCCATGCACATTTATAGGATCATGCATACATGCATCTGTTCTTTGATTCACCTTCCTGATAGCTTTCTTTATATTTCTTGTTTAATGCAGCAACAGTTGTTAGGGTGTGTTTGAAGATGTTTTCTAAAAAGCAGTGAAATAAAATGTGTGAACCAATAAATTACATAAGTACCTATTTTAGAATATTTCAGTCATAAAAAGCCAATCAAACTACTGTCATAATAATCTGCCAATATCTGTACTTGACAGTTATAGCCACTTTATTACCTCTGTATGAATCACGTCTGATTGTCTTATAAATGGCTTCAGTAAAGTATTCCAGTTTGAGTTAATGAATTGCACACTAGTTCTGCAAAGACAGACCAGTGAATTTTTAACTTTGTCAGATCAGCAAGGTTAGTCTAATTGTTTTTATCCACAGACATCCCTCAAATCAAGGAATTATAACTATGTTGTTGACTGCATCCTTCTTAGATGTCTGTGTAAAAAAAATTAACAAGAATAATGACCAAAGTCACATACTTAGATTCATAGTTTTGTAGGAGATTATTAGCCTAATGACTTAAGGGCCCTTACAAGCCTAGCCAATACAATCTGATTTTACCCAATATATAGCCCTAGGAGCAAGAAGATGGCATGGACTTGTAACTGTGCATTGAGTATCTTACAGATGGCCCCTGTCCATAAGAGATATAGGCCCTACCCCAAGTGTGAATTTGGAATTCCCCATCCATTGATCCAAATTGCTTTTAAAGAGGCCCAGGGAAGGGCTCTGCTTAATGAAAATAAGAAACCTGTTCACACAAACACACATAAGTCAAAGTACTCCAACTTAATTCACACTGAAAGTGTGATAAGGGACACAAGTGGACAGTGGTCTCACCTTCGATAAACACATTACCACAACAGTCAGGAAATCCTTCTATGTGGCATACCTCATCATTAAGGGCTTTTCATCCAGAAAAAAGGAGGTCATTGTCCCACTGTACTCATCCCTCATTAGACCCATTATAGAGTACAATGCCCTGTTTGGTATGTACCTCACAAGACATCTGCAACAACTGGAAAGGCCACAAAAATACCTCACTAAAAGAATCACAAGCCTAAAGCAGATGCCCTTTGCCGACTGTCTAAAAAAACTTCAGCTATACTCTGATGCATATCACCTGCTCAAAGGCGATTTCTGCTTAACATACAAGGCCATGTCAAACCCAGAGCTGTTGGACATGCTCCACTTAAAGAAATCCCAATCCCTCAGAGCCACATGCTCCAGGGATCTAAACATGGTCATCACAATGAACAAAACATGCTGGAGGGATAGGTTCCTGACCCAGAGACTCCCATTACTCTGGAATAGACTGCCCATACATGTCAAGCTGAGCGCCTCTTTGGCCCTCTTCAAAAAGAACCTTGACGATTGGATGGGAGACAGGAAATTCACCCCAGGTATCACGTCAATTGCCCTGTTAGACAGGGGACCAGGGAAGTGATAGCCAGGGAATTGTTATGGCTAGGCTTGTATAGGCCCTAGGGCTGATAGCCTAGTACCAACCTATGAACCTATACACACACACACAAACACACACACACACACACACACACACACACACACACACACACACACACACACACACACACACACACACACACACACACACACACACACATTCACAACAGTCCTCAAAAAACAGATTAAAGAATGTTTAAAAATGACCAGATTGACTGTACACCTCTTATTGCTATGAATAAATAAATTACATGCACTTTATTTGCAACTATGTATGAACTACATGAAACTATATAAAGATTACTAGCATCATACCATATTATCCAGCCTAGTTTAGCACAGTTTAAATAGAAAAGCATTTATGAAGAGCATAAGAAACACTAACCACCTGATTACATATGCTCAGTCAATATGCAAAATCTCTGTAGAAGTAAAGTTATCTGAATAATGCCACACTAAGGAAAACCACTACTAATGCAGAGGTTACTTGCGGAAAACAACTTTGCATTTCACTGCTTCATCTACAAATGAAGTACCTGCTGCCCTTAAAGAAAAAATTCCCTCTGTTACATTAAAAAGTGATGTGCTGGTGATATGGCCATAGTATTTCCTGAACTAGACCAGCTAGTTGACAAACAACAACAACAGGTTCCCAGTTACTAGGCATGATTCATTAAGGAGCCAAACCCAAACTTCCTGGTTAAGTGACTTGCTCTGTGTCATACAATAGGTAAATAAAAGTGAAAACATTCAAACCATGCACTCTTGACATGAGAAGCAGAGCTTTAGTTCTCTATTCTAGTGGACAGAATGACATTTTTCATCCAAATGCTCAAATTCTTTACAATCCAGTTTTGTATTGAAGACTGCATCTCAGTGATATACAGCAATGACTACATAATGGCTGCTGCAGATAAGACATTTCTGATCAACCTTCCAAATAATTTGGACTCTATGATTTGACAAATGTCAACCCCATTGCAGTTGCTGGAGGCTATAAAGAAGGTACTGTAAAAAAATTATAATAATAATACTAAAATGCAACATGTATAGACTACTGAAATGTAATATGTTGACTATATTACACAATCCAGGTGTGTATTAGTGAATCAATTCATTCTTTAGTGTGAAGAATAAAGCAAAACAACTAAAGACTATATAGATTTTGCAACAGCTTTGTTAAACAACCCAAGTCATATAAAAATCAGAAACATTACTGCATACAACATACTGCTTTTTGGGGGGGATTGGTGGGGCAGGTTTACATGCTTGGAGGACACCTACATCTAATTTTGATCTCTTTATGTCTTATCTGTCATCCGAATAGCTCTCTCATCTGACATCGCTTAGCATAGGTATGACCTACTTGAATGGTTACTAATGCTCTATTGTTGCAGCATACATGTCTAGAGTCAATAGAGCTGGATTGTGGACAAATGGCATCCTATGAAAGGTAACGACTTAGGCCCCTGCCGGCCATACCAATATCCTATTATTTAGCTGTCTCTCCTCAAATGACATTAACACTAATAATGTGCATGCCATTTTCTTCTTACTTTTAAACTGTCACAAAGATTTGGATTTCATTTTAAAGTCTGATTTCAAATTTTACAGAGAACACATTTACAGCTTTTTTTTCTAAACGATATTTAACATGTCCACACTGAAAACAGACTAAGCATGAGAAACAATACACTTCTCCTCCTTTGAAGCTACCATTTAGTAAAAACATATCTAGCAAACCATTAAACCACAAGAGACATGCTGGGATTTGTACTCAAATATCATAGAGTGAAGTAATAATTAGCATCTATGTGAAGAGTGAGGCAATTGATAAGACAGATGTGTACTGCACTTAGTAATAGCCTGGGACAGCCTACTGAGCATGTGTTCATTTTTAGGAATAACCTGGTAGTACTGTCTGGTGAAGTGAATTGACAGAGACACATATAAGATAAATAAAGGCTGAGGAAATTAAACCATTTACTACAGGAAGCAGCTCTTTAACAGCTCATAGCCTAACTTCATCTGCACTAAGTGCTACACAAGCTGTTATAGCCCAAATATGGTACATTTTACACCTGTCCACCTGCAAAACACAAGCCAGATTAAAATTGTATTCATAGTTAAAATAATAAAATTAAATGTATAACCTTTAAGATGTTCCATTTATTCCAAAATAAATAATAGATACACTGTCAACATTCAACAGTACAAGGAAGCCAAGGATCACATCCAAAGAACATGGTTCTTATAGTGATGTGCCTGCTTGCAGTCCAGAAGACCATAGATGGACCTAGCCCAAATCTCTCAGTGATTTACCAAAAGAAAAAAAATAAATTAATTAAAAGAGGCCTGGTCGCTGGTGCAGATGATAGGCTTTTGTCTCCAATAGCTAAGATACAGGGTTTGATTCAGTTAACTTGACAGACCCCACTAACTGAAGTATTTTACGTGCACAGACACATTCTCACACACAAAAGTGTCTCAATAGGAGACCTATCCAGGAATACTATAGAACCTGCAAAGAACCAAGAGTCTGTCTTAAATTGTTGATATGAGAAACACTTATCTGCCTTTTTCAATGCTAAAAAAATGAAATCCCAACAAACTTTCAACATATCAGGGGCTTGCTTACTTCACTGGATGGGTGCCACAAAAAAAAGAAACCCTGACCCTATGTCCACTCGATTTCAAAATGACATGCCATCTTGGAAGTCTGGCCTGTATCACTACTCCAGATTTCATTGATTAAATCATTTGTCAATGAAAAAGCTGAGACACGAGAAGGAAAAGAAATCATATTTTTATTTGAACAACCGACTTGACTTTTTTAAATAAAATTGGTCCTTTTTATTGGACTTATTTTGTCAACTAATAAAATATTTTTCTTTAATATTTCTGACTTTTTATTTAAAACTAATGCTGCATGGCCTAGCCCACCAGCTAGCACTGGGCCCTAGGCAGCTGTCTTGGTCACCTTGTCCTATATCTGGCTATGATGTTCATCACTGCAACTGCTGCAGTAGCCATTGGGTTATATGGGCTGTTTCCTGCCTAGAAAAAAACAACCTGCCAGCTTAGCACTGGCTCCCTCACATACCTTCACTCTTCCTGTGGATTGGTTAATCCCAAGGAGGGAAATCAACAGTCACAGTGAAGATTTCTTCAGTACTGTCTTGTCAACTTGAGAAGAATCACCTCTCTGGCTTCATTTAAGTAGCAATCAGCTAAGAGCTTAGTTTCTAGCAGACTGAGGCATTCTGGCAAATCTGGCCCATTGGGAAACACCTCCACACAGAAATTAGGTCTAGGAAATAGTCTAGGGGTCCTTATCTGGGTAACCGGGGCAAGAAACCATTAGACCAGGCAGACACTATTCCTTCTAGTAAGACTTTTTCCACTAGAACTCCTATTAAGAAATAAAAACAAAAGATTAAACATTGTTCTTCTGAACAAGTCATTACAGGTGGTCATACACCATAAAGCAGATCCTGATTAAACAGGGTCTGATGATTCTGACTTAGATATTTCTTGAACTGAAAAGATACTATGACATTTTAAAAATGGAAATACCTCATTGGTCTCCCATTCCTGCTACACAGCCAACCTTGGAGAATGTGCTAAAGGCTGCCTCTAATCCTTCTGATACCCAGCCACCAGTCCCTAATAAGCAAATAAACTGTATAATGCACCAGAGGCTGCCAAAATTATTTTCTCTCATTTACATCTGATCTAGCAGTGATGTCAGCTGTATCTCATGCTGCCAACAGGTTGTCCATAATACAGATCCTTTTCCTGGTGACAAGGAAGGCAACATGCTTTTGCACATAGATAAGAAAACACTTCCTTCTTCCATTTTAGCCTTCAGAATTCTAAATTACAAGGCATACATATGTGTCATTTTATGGTTTGTCACATGAACAGTTTGAGGGAATTGTCTATCACTCTCCCAACAGAAGGAAGCTCTTTTGGAACCAAACTGTTTCTACCCTGTCTCAGGTGTCTAAACAATCTTTGAATAGTGTGTATGACTGTGGAGATACTGAGGCTTAGGCCAGTGCTACTGCTACAGTGTTGAGAATATATACTTGGGTATGAAGGCAAAAATGTGCTGATGAAGTAAAGTCTCAAATCTTAGATTCATCTTTAGATAAGGAGGTACTATTTGGCTCTTCAGCTACACAGGTTCTAAAAGAATATTATAAAAGGTGGAAATTGATTCAGGGACTTTCTAAGATTTTTCATGTACCCCAATGCGTATCTTATGGGTCTCCATCTTTCACAAAAAAGCCAAATAAACAAAATCAACCTTTTTGGTGGCAAAGTACTAAAAAGACATGATTAAAAGGAAATAACAACAAGAAACAGGGGTTCTTTCAGAAAAAAAGGAAAGACCAATATGACTGTGCCATCATTCTTTTCCCCCTTTCCTCTCCTCTGGACAATTTCTCTACAAATCTGTCCCACGAAGTGGTCCTCAACACTCTCCTTTGGCAAACGATTTTTTAGACCCCTTGGTGCTTAAAGTAGTGCAGGAATATTCCAGATGGCACTGGATATAGAGGCCTCCTTTCAGGGGAATTCCTCCCCTCCCTCCAAACCACACAGAATTTTTCACAAGCTCTTCAGTCTTTGCACACCCACAGGATCATATACCAGTACCTGAAAGTGAAAAGGGCAAACACTGAGACCAGTATGACATCTTTCATTTTGAAATATCAATGTGAAAGTACCAAAATTCAAAATATTGACCATACAGAACCTGTTATCCTTCATTCCTCCCACAAGCTACTTGGTAAAAGTAGACTTGAAAATTTCGTATTAGCACATTTCCACAGACTTTGGGAAGATTCTAAAGTTTTCTGTTTCAGGGTTACTCTATCAGTTCTCTGCATTAATCTTCGGTATATCTACAGCCACAAGTATGTTCATGAAATGCCAAGCTCCAGTCACAGCTTATTGCAGACTAAATGGCATTTACATTTTCTTTCTTTAAATGACTTGTTTATCTTTACATAGTCTTTATCCAAATATCAACAGTCATTAACTTGGGTTATGAATCTTTTGACTAATCAAGATTTCCAGATAAACATTTCAAAATCTTCCTTGACTCTGTCTCACATTATATTGTTTCTTGGGTACCTTCTAGATTCTTCTTTTCACAGAACACATTTTTTGACCCAAATTAAGGTGGATTTATATTTAGAAACATTCCTGAAATTCTCCAGTCAATGACTTCTGAACGAGAATTTCTCAGGATCCTGTGGTTCATCGCTTCTATGATTCTTATAAATAACCTTGGCATGTTGCATGTGAGAAAGATGCAATGGTTTCTGAAAAAAACACATGGTCCCAGCATTTTCATTCTTGGGAGGAACAACTTCTAGTTTAGGGCTTTATAAAAAGTGAATTACACTGGTGGAGAAAACAAATTCAATGAACCCAGGTTTCCACTTCTTTCCTCAGGCCCCAGACTAATCTCTTACCACAGATGTATCAGAACTATCTTAGGGAGCACTTTCTATGGGTTTACAAGAGCAAGGCCTACTGAGTCTTTCAGGCAGGCCAAAGCTCAAAAACATAAAGGAAATGTTGGTTGCAATTGATGACATGATGTCTGTCAAGCACCTATAGTCCCCAGGCTTTCTTAAAGTGGTCATAGACAATACCACATTCATATAGTAGAAAAGCAGGGAGTCACAAGGTCATGCACCCTGTGCAGGTTGGCTATGATAGTTTAGAGGTAGCTTTTCAGCATTCCTTAGCTCTACATCTTTAATTCTATCAGAGCAAAATATAGTGGCAGAAAAGCTGAGCAGGACCAGGACAGACGCTCATGAATGGAGATGGAAAAATTGGGTCTTCCAGGAACTAATACAGTTGTGGGGAATACCTAAATATATACCTGTTCACCTCCTTTTAAAACAGACAACTAAATACATTTTATTCTAGGGCTTGTAGCAAGCAAGTCTGTAAAACAGATGTATTTTCATTCACTTTGAAGGGAATGTTCCTTTATGCATTTCTACCCTTTCCACTGATATTCAGAGTAATTCTGAAAATTCAGAAGGATACCAGAAAATAACTATGGTGACCCCCTTTTGGTCTAGGTGAAACTGGTTGTCCCTTCTTATGAAAATGACCAAGGGTTTCTTCACAGACTGGATCTACTCGCACAAAACATGGGTATTCGATAAGCGCCAATATCAATCAACTTCAATTGACTGCTTGGATGGTTCAGTTCTAATACATTTTAGACACTTATTTCATGAGGATATACCACAGGTATTAAAGGAGGAAAGAAAACCTGCTACTAGAAAATCCTATATTGGTAAGTGGAAGTGATTTTCAAGTTAGTGCTTGACCAATAACCAGAAACCCCACAGGAATTTTGTACCACTGGTGCTCATATATTTGTGTGAGTTAATTTCCTTTGGCCTCCCTTGTTCCTCTGTAAGTAATCATCTTTTTGCCATTTCAGCATGCCTGCCTATGGATCATCTTTTTTCTTCTTTTTTTGTTATAAAACAGTTTCTGAAAAGAGTTTTATACCTATGATTTCCTCATAAACAGGTTGCTCATCTTTGGGATCTCAACTTTGTGTTGGAGAAGTTGAGTATGTCACCTTTGGAACCTGTCCATCAAGCTGATTTGAAGTTCTTGACTTGGAAAATTGTACCCAACATTGTTCTGACATCTGCAAGAAGAGTATCTAACTTGCAGGGTCTATGTAAGAACAAACCCTTCATTCATGCCTGTAGTGGTTTCAGAGTTTACTTTGAATCAAGCCATTAATCTCGCTATTTTCTACCCAAAACAGGGGAGAAAGGAGTGTGCATACCCTGGACAAGCACAGTTAGTTTAGGTACTACGATTACAAAACTAAACTCTTCAGGAAAGCAGATGAGCTGTTTATTTCTTATCAAGGAGAAAAAATGGCCACCCTGTATCTAATCAGACATTTTCTATGTGGTTGTCCTCTTGTTTTGTTTTTTGTTATTCTCACCATGGCAAATCCATTACAAGGCATATTGTACCACAGCCTTGACTTCTTCAATGGCCTGTTGGAAAGTGGAGGTCTTTAGAAGCTTTCTAGAGGCAGCTCCATGGTCCTCTGTACATAGTTTTACAAACCATTACAAACTGGATTCCTTTTTGAGAGCCAGGTCTAGCTTTGCTAAACCATTTTCCAGGGGCTCCTTGATCTATACATCTATACCTTTACTCCTCCCAGGTTGCGTAGGCATAAAGGCTATTACAGCAGTGGGAATGATGACCATTGTACAGTTGTATTAATCGTACTTACCTATAACAGTATTAGGTTGAAATTCTTCACTGAAGTAGTAGCCACACTCACTCTCCATACCCCTACACTTGCATATAGTTGAAGTTGGGATGTAAAGTAGGCCTGCATTTGTATCTACTTTGTAAGTTTCCTTGATACTACTAGAATTGTTTGGCTCTTCTCTCCTTGGAAAGTTCTGAAGAAATGTTTTTTTTTTTTTTTTTTTTGCTCAAATTTTTTATTTAATTTTACAATAGCAATAGAGAAAAAAATAATTTTACAATTTAAATGACATTTAAATGACAAATTGTGATAAACTATGTAAAAACTTTACAAAGGCCTCAAGAGCAAAAGAGATGGGACTAGCAAAATAATATAATCATATAAAGAAGGTTATACAATATTCAACAATTCTTGCTTCCAATTTGATTAATTAGATGAAGTATATCTGAATTCATTGTCTTAATAAGAGAGAAAACTTTCTCCCAAGGATTATTAGTCCATTTTCTAGGAGAAATTCTTAATTCTTTAGCTTTTATTTCCGTTGATGCTACTTCGTCCAATAGAATCATGAAGTCTTCCAAGGTTGGAATGGAGGATGATTTCCATCTTCTTGTAATGCATTTTTTGGCTACTGCCAAAAGTGTCCAAAGAAGATATTTATTTTTGTTATTCATTGTAATAGATTAATTTACATTCAAATAATTAAAGATTTTGATAATATAAAGGAATCAGTAAAGACAGCTTAAAGGAAATTATCAATATCCTCCCAAAATTTCTTAATGAGAGAACATTCATAAAAAATATGAGACCAATCATCCTTGCATTTTAGAGAGCATCTCCAACATGTTACCTCCTTAGAAAGATTAAATTTAGCAATTTTACTAGAAGTATAGAAAGCTCTATGCAAGAATTTCCAGGAAAAAAATCTTCCAAACTTGTAAATTAGAAGTTAATTTAATGGAATGTGAAAGATTAGTTTTATTATCAGAGGTTAGGGACAATGTATAATCCTTAGTAATAAAATCCCAACATTTCTGATTAGGGATAGTTTTATAGTTAATAATGATTTTATAAAGTTTTGAAATTACATTTTTCCAACTAAGTCCTCCATGTAGTATTTCATGTATAAGAAGTATACATTTGGGCAAGGATTTAAAGAAAGAATTCTTTATTGTTCTGCACAGATCTTGAGTAAATGAAAGTACACTGTTGAGAGCTAACCAATCTGATTTTGATAAATCAAACGTTTTAATTAGATTTTGTGCATCCGGGGTAACTGAGTTCATTGTGCAATGATACCAGCATGTACATTTTTTCGCTTCCCAATTACTAAGAGCATCTATGCTGATATTATTAAAAAAGGTTTTTTTGTAATTTTAAAGGGGAATAGTAGCTGTATCCATAGTTTAATATCAACATTGTTGTTAACAAAACTTCTAAAGGTATTGTAAATATAGTTTATATCTTGACTCTGCTGAGTTCCCTTCTTGGGATTAGCCAATCAGTAGTCAGAATGAAGGTATGGGGTAGAGCTAGAGCATTTTGAAGCTGGTCAGTTACTGTTTCCTAGGTAAGAAACGACTCATATAGGATAAAGGCTACTGTAGCAATGATGAATTGGAACATCTACTCTTATGGGTAAGAGCAACTTAAATAACTGTACTTTATGAATTGAAGAAAATGAGGTAATATTATTGAATGTATTGCAATGTAAGTGCAAATGTTGTAAAATCTTAAGTTTTTAAATGCTTGAAAAGTCATTATACTGAGGAACTGTATTCATAATTATAATAGCTACAATTCCATGATATACGTCTAGCAGACTGATTGAATCAGGCCATATCCTCATAACAGAAATAACTTAAAACAAGTGAGTATCATGCTAGGGGTAAAGATTCTGGCATCTGCTCAGTCAATTCATACAAGAGTACTATATATATATATATATATATATATATATATATACTGATGCTAGCATATAGAGAAAAGAAAAAGCATGTTAATAAACCAAAGAAGCATTTCACTGCACTTCTTGCTTGTCAGTAATTCTTGAATTACACTGGCATATTTTCCATATTTAGCCCTTTCTTTCAAACTCCAGCATAAAAATGCTAATAAATGAAACAAGTACAAACCTCATTCATTACCCTCTTCAGAGCTGTAAAAATAATCTGATTCAGGATATGAGTTCTGTAGTTTAAAGCAATAACAGCATGAAGTCAACATTAGGGTGAAGTAACTTTCCAAGGCAAATAAATAGTTTCCGCTAAAGTCTATGTAATATTGTCTTATTTTTTTCTAATTATTGACTCTGCATCCAACTGGCACTTCAGTGCAATATAACACAGGGCTGGTGTGTGGTTTGTATTGTTTATTTTTGCAATACAAGCTTTTCTTTGGCAATCATTCTAGTGCAACTAAGTTCATTTAATCCATTTCTGTAATCCTGCATATCAGGTTGATTAAGTGCACCTCTCAAAGTACTACAGATTATCGAATCATTTCAGCTACATATAATCCTTAAAACAACCTGGTAGGCATTTTTTAACTTGAAGCTATGAATCTTACAGTGAGGCAATACTGTGAAGTGACGCATACTCTACAGATTAAATTACCATCTTTTCTATTTTATGGAACAGTACAGCATGTACCACACAGGGTCAGTTCAGTACATATTTGAAAATCTACATCTGCAGCAGAGATGAACAGGGACAATGGACTATCTCAGCAAGTACAGAAGAAAATTAAATTACTTGTTAAAATAGACCAAGTGCTATACTTGTGAATGTGCCAAACACTGTCTGCACTAAGCTGCAGCAAAACAGATATGTGCTATTTAAAACAGTTAGATTTGGATGTAATCACAATTTCTTCCTAAAGCAAGCCCACATATCCATTTAATGAGTTCTCATTCCCCATTGAGCTAGAACCATTGTTCCATTAACCTGTTCTCTGCAAAAGCATTAAGTGGTACACTTTGAAAGCTGAGTTTATGAGTAGCTAGAGGGAATAATTCAGTGCCATAACTTAAGTTGTCATCATGTATGTATGTTTGTATGTGTGTGTGTATATATATATATATATATATATATATATATATATATATATAGTTGTGCAGAAATGCTTATCATCATGCGTTTAAATAGCCAGAAGTTAGTGAAGCATACTCATATATTTAATTACCAAATCATGCATATGGTTGACATTTGCTTTCGTCTTTTACTATCATGCAAAATAACTCTTTTAAAGCACTATTATTCCTTATGCTATATTCATTTACCCTTAAAGTAAAAACAGGTATACCAAAACGGAGACATGGAAAGCATCTTGCAATTGACAATTATTTAATAGTTGGTTTTGTTGAGTGTTCTTAAGACCTCAAGAGGTTTCAGGTTAGATTCATCTGTTATCTGAGTGAGATGATAGCATAATGGATAAATATGGCTACACCTTCACAGCTCTCACGATGCCTGAATGCACGATAGGTGCTGCTCCCTAGTATAGCAGGAATGCTAGCAATACATTGGAAACATATTTTGATAAGTATGCAAATATGAAGTTGCCTGAGAAGTAGGAAAGCCTCAAACTCTGGATTTTTTTTTTAATTCAGATTTCTAGAAATAAGGAGTACTGCTGTAATGCTAGCCAAACTGACATTTGTTATTTAGGGATATCCAGTAGTCATATCTGGCCTAAAACAGGGACTATAGGGGCAGGCAATATTTTAGATAATAAGCGAAAGCCACATTCATCCTTAACAAGTTTGATTTTTGTCACATACCAGATTCTCCCGCAATGATATGAGTCGGCCAAACAATTACTGAAGCCAATTACCATGCCCCTGAACTTAAGCACAGAGATGGCAGAATATTGCTTGGGTCATACCTGATTCAGACATTTCCATAGCCAAATTGACCATGTGTCTCTGCATTTTACTTAGTGTAGAGTGCCTAAGATCATTCATAACTGCATGGTCACGCACACGGTCATAGCTGTAGTCAGGAGAGTGTAGAGTTATAAGGGCCACATTAGTGTCACCTCCTGGTAGCAGAGAGTGTGAGAAAGAGAGAGAGGGGGGGATTAGTGTTGCCCTACCCTCCTGAAGCATAGTGAGTGCAGAGTCTGTATTTCTGACTATGAATTCACCATTATCTAAGACATTATTAGGAGTAGCTGCAGGCTTTGAGGTCTTTAAGGCTGTATGTTTTCAACAACATGGACTCTGTTTTGGGGGTGTTTTGAAAAGTGTATGTGTAGGTAAAGTCACATTAGTGTTTCTAAGTGGCTGAGGTTTGTTACAGAAGTATTTATAGGGCTTCTTTATTTATTTTGTTTTTGAACACCTCAACATGTTTGAGCATATGCCATTTACTGATTCCTTGTGGTGAGGAGGGATCTGCCTCTAGTCTGAGTATTTATCTCTCATGAGTATTTATCTCTCATGAGTATTGTTAATATGTGATAAGACTAAGTGATTGTCCCACTATTCCAACTGCTAGGAGGCTGGAAAGAAAGGGGCTATGGTTCCACAGTGAAAGTGATAGGACAAGGGGTCAAGTAATTCAATATATGACACATGGATTTAGGTAGCAGGGGAAAACAATACTTTAGGCTGTGACTAAGGAAGCAAGTAGAGATAAGATTTAAATTCACACAGCAAATAAATAAATAAATAGATAAAAGTAAAATTATGTAAAATGGTAACTCAGTGCTATTTACAAGAAAACCAACTACACGTGTTTGCTTTATTAAGCTGATACAACACAGATTTAAAACTAGACAGATATATGTAAAATAGATACAAAAACTTAATGCCATAAAAGAAAGTAATTACCAATAGTACACACAACAGAGTTAGAAAGAAAAGATTACTTCACTGACTTAAGTCCCTGCTGTAGAGGATCGTAGCTCTGACTGGGTTCCAATGGCACAGCTTGGTTAGCAGCATAGGTGCTGGAAAAGACAAGTAGGGGGGTGATATTATGGGGATCATGTCAGCATGCCCATCCTTTAGGGAGGTAATGGGGCTCTATATATAACTGGCATGTGCCACAGTAGGAACCAGAACATGGTTCCTAAAATTAATACAAATTGCTGCATGATAATGGAGGTAGTGGGGTTACGCGTGGACAGACATCATGGGTAGTGACGCCTGTGGTGTGTCTCCTACTCAACCAAATTAGGATTCCCTTCTCTTGCATATCACAAAATCATCCAAATCCTCACTTCATTGCAATGTATATGATAACTGTCCCAAGCTTTTTCCCCCTTTTTATGGTAAATGACAATCTTAATAGGAAAATGACTGCAAGGTCATTGTCCCCCTGGGAAGGGGTGTGTGTGCAAGATAACTGTATAATGTAGCTGTTCCCCTCCCTGATAATAAAATGATGTGAGAGAGGAACAAATGGGTGAATTAGGGAACAAGCAGATATCTGTCACAAAAGGACAGGGGTCCTTATCTATGGTCAGGGTATCCCACAAAGCTCTGTCCTAGGGCCTTACTCGTTTAGATTTCATCTTTCAACCAAACTTTTTCATCTGACATGTACTACAGTATATATGCAGATGACCTGAAATTGGGTAAACTGATTACACATGTTACAGATAAGGCATGTCTGCAAAATAACTTCACTAAATTGACCATTTGGGCACAGGAAAATAATATGCTGATAAATACATGAAAAACTAAGTATATGTGATTCGGGAGACATAAATTGAAATCTGAATATTGACTACAGCACACAATGATTGAAACTGTAGACTCATTTAAGGACCAGGCTATATGGGTAGATTCAGCTTTGAGGTTTCTTTAATCATTTCGACCAATTGGTTAATGATCGTTATAGAACTATAGATTGTATAAAAAGATTTAGAAAGTCTAGGAAATCAAAACTGATAAAGTTATTGTTTCTTAGTTAATTTAGACCCAAACTTGAGTATGGAATAACAATATGGAAACCCTATAAGAAAACAAGCATGAGTAAACTGGAAAGAGTACAACGGAAATATACCAAAGGCATCCATGGATGTGAAAATTTAAGTTATTATGAAAGACTAAAATATCTGAACTTGTACAGTGTCTCTTATAGATATCTAAGAGGAGATCTTATTCAGGTATATAGGGCATTTAGTGACAACTCCCTCTGGAAATGTTTGGGGTTATCAAAAAGTAGATAGCCTATGTAGAAGATTCTATAGGAATGAGAAGTGTACTAATTGGTTCTTTGACAGAGTAGCTGATGCATGGAACAGACTACCAAATTACATTAAAGCAAGTACTAGTTTAGATATTTTTAAGAACAGCCTGGACACATTATAGGAACAAATGTTTTCATATATTGGCAAGCTAGAACAGCATTAATGCCCATGCTTGAAATATTTGTATGAATGTATGCAGGGGGCCAAAAGAAAAAGATAATTTTACTTAATATTTGTAACACAGAGGACTAATGAGGCAACCTTACATTATTAAACAGAAAGTGATTTCACAAAAGTATGAAACACTAAAAAAACAAACCATTGGAGGTAGTGTGCACATAATGGTTCTAGTTACAGATGAGTGAATGAGGTCACATAATACACTTTCTGTAGAGACAGTGAAAGTGGATAATGTCCTATCTGCTACTACATCACTACTGTTGTTCTAGGCTGATGGCAGCTGGATTCAGTGCAGTTACATACAAAATAATACTGGGCTGCACAACAATCTCAAATTTAGGTTTGAAAAAGTTCCTGCAGAAATGCAAATGGAAATTTGTGGTATTAACTGAGCAGTTGCCTCTATCTACAAATGTCTAGGAATTAACATTTTTTACCCTTTCTCTCCCGAGAAGTAACAATTCCACCAATTCCAAGTGACTCAGGGAGTACAACAAGTCTGACATGTATAGCATGGTCTTTATTCTCATCCTAGTTGTCACAGGTGTCTGATAGTAGCTCCCTCTCTTCTCTCTCTCTCTCTCTGTCTCTCGTTTCTTCTCTTAAAAGTACTTGCATTTGTTGTACACAGTGAAGCCATCTCAAATGTAATATTGAAAAGGTTCCTTTTAAGCTGAAATGGCACTTCACAAAACCTTTTGCAATAAAAGAATGCAATACAAATGCTTGCTAATTAACACTAACTAATGTCTTTTTAAAACTCCAAGAGAAAAAAAAAACACATTTTAAGTAAAATAAAAAATAAATAAATTAAAGTGCAAAAACCACAATCAGCTCTAAGGCAAGAAACTATGTAAACATGCATTATCTAAAGCAAGAAATCAGAAATATTCACAAAGTACATTTAGATGGCAGTTTTCATAGATTAAACCTTCTCATGTTCTGCTTACCTTAAATTAAGCATGTTCTCAGCTCCTCCTCAGTTCAGACACATTTAATAATTTTGTTATCAAAGAATACAACTCAAGTGTTTAGTGACTGGCCCATACCAGGAATGTTTTTTTAAACTCCAAGAAAAAAACATCATTCTAAAGTAAAACAATTACTCTAAAGTAAAACAAACTGCAATAAAACAAGAGTCTTTTAGACAATACTATGAGGTCAAAACTACCAACATGATAATTTCATCAAAAGGCAAATTAAAGGTAATGCTACTGAATGCTAGGAGTCTAAACATGAAACTGCGCTCATTGCAAGCATTCGTAACCCTGGAAGATGCTGACATTTGTGTTTTCACAGAAACCTGGTTTAAAGCTGTGGAGAACACCTCAGGCATTCCAGGTTACTCATCCTATCATACATTCAGACACAAAACCATGAGCAGCAAAGCAAAAGGAGGTGGAGTTGCAATATATATTAAAAGACATACACACCTCCAGGCTGGTCAGACAGTATGACACACAGGAGACACTCCAGGTGCAGTTAACAGTAGACAAGACCCCTATTCAAATC